>NW_025950945.1:0-12434 GCF_021028975.2 Sphaerodactylus townsendi
CCAGTGCCTTGACCCCTCTATCTCTCTAACTCTCTAGTCAAGTCCCCTGCTAAAGTCTGAGGATAACAGACAGCACAAAGCCCTTCACTTCCAACAGAGCCCAGGGGCTTCCTCTGGTCACTGGCATAGCTCCCAAAGAGATGTAATCCATCGCCCAGTGTGTCGCCTTGAAACACTAGAACATCACCATCAAGGCACAAGGAAAGGTCATGGCTACACTGCATAGCAAGCTTCATTTCCCTCCCCAGCCCAGTAAACAGCCAACTGAAGCTGTTGCTAAATCAAACCCATCCACCCTGAAGGCTGAGATGGCTGGAGGTCCCCCAGAATGAACATTAGAAGGTGCAGGTAATTGAGTTAGTAGCTGTCAACCCAGCGCTGTCTGCTCCAAATTGGATTCTACTAGAAATCTAATTTACAAAGTATACCCCACACAGCGCACTCCCTTCAATTATATCTCCCCCAAACCCTCTGCCGCCCAAAGTTGTACCCTCCACAGCTTTTGCCCCCCTGGAAAAGACTGGAAATTGCTATAGGAAAGGGAAAGATTTGTTCATGCTTGAAACTAGAGAGAGAGACATTCTAAAAATGGTCCTAAATTAAAGCAGAAATTGAAGTTTGAAAAATAAGGGGCATGTTGGAGATTAAGTAAGCATCAGAAAGGCAAAAGATTTCTTATGTTCTATTAAACGACAGAAAGACAGGTCTGGAGAATCTCTACTCCAACAAGCCACCCACTGGGAAAAGATGTATACACAAAATACATGTTAGTGCTGATTCATCTGACCTCTACCTGGGCAACAAAGCAGCAATTCTGTTCTATTTATTTATTGACTTTATTTATACCCTGCGTTTATCCCCATAGCGGGGATCCAAATCAGCCATTAACTGACGGACACTATAAACACCACACCATACTGAATGGCAGCACTTCCACACATGACTAGAAATTGTGAAATATGGCATTTTTGTGCAGTTGTAATTGTGGGGCTTTGAGGAGATGGATTATTTGTCACACACAGAAATATTTAAAACGGACGTTGAGCACTGGAGATAAACTGCAGTTAATTTTTTGTGTGTGCCAGACTGTTGCTTCCTTTGACCATCAGGGCTGTTTGACAGTGGAATTCTCTGCCTCGGAGAGCGGTGGAGTCTTCTTCTTTGGAGGTTTTTGAACAGAGGCTGGATGAACATATGTTGGGAATGCTTTGATTGTGTGTTCCCGCACAGCAGGGGGTTGGACTTGATGGTCCTTGTGGTCTTTTCCAACTCTATGATTCTATGATTTTATATCTAATTTCCGTGTGCAATAGCTACTGTGAACAGGCATGCACAAATGTCTTCTAAGAAGCCATCAAGGGCAGGGGCTAGCTTATTGCCCGGATATTTCAACCCACTGCCCTAAGAATGTGTCCCAAAACCTGACTCTTTGCACGTTACAAAGTTCTTGTGTATGTCACGCAATAACTCAAGGACTTTGAGTCAAAAATTCAATGGGAGTTCTGTGCCTCCCAGATTCACACATGTCCTTTTCCTCTTTGTAACCAAAGGGTGCAGGCTGCCTGCCCCTCTGTTCTGTTTTCTCCTCCTTAAAACTCTTTCTGGATCCATGATTTGTTCAGTGCGCAAAACTGGATTGCTTATATGGTGCATGTAAATTTACTACTGAGTCAATGAGCTGCACTTTTAGGAAGAGAAGACAGCATGGAGGGGAAGGCAGCCATCTGACACACAAAGTCCTTGTGCCACTGCTCAACAAACAGGAGGACTTTCAATGTTACAAAGAGGCTGCTGGTCTTGGGGCCAAAGTCTGACCGAGTATGGAACTGGGAATCTTGAAGCTGCTGCTCAAAGAGCCACTAAACATCATGTGTGTGTGTGTGTGTGTGTGTGTGAGTGAGTGTGTGTGTGTGTGTGTGTGTGTGTGTGTGTGTGTGTGTGTTCGTGTTCCTAGCTGTTCCACCAAGATGGCTGTTCCACCAAGATGGCTGCCTCCCAAAGTGGCTCCAACTGCTAAGCCAACCTCCTGGGACCTTCTAATCCATTCAAAGTTGTTGCGGTCACCCAACCAAAGGGAGTGAGCCAGGGAGAAATGAAAGGGTTATAAATAAACACGGCATTTAGGTCCTTTTGCTGATTACAGGGCACAGCTGCAGTCTGGCTGTGCAGGAAACTTGCTCTCTTATTTTAGCAGCTTATATTTTTGGTGACCTGACTGTCCAAGGCCATGAGCGAAGCCAATATCTCTGCGATTCATATACTATTATTCTGGGTCAGCAATGGACAGTGATGTTGGCGGAGTTTGGAGTAGGTAGAAAAAAATAAAATGGTGCCCTCACTCTTGGCCTCTTCAGCCAGACAGCCCCTTTTTGCACATTCGAGCTGGTCTCATGCTTTGTCAGGTTCTAACAGGGAACCCTTCTCCCATACTTCTCTGATGTAGACTATCTGGTCTCTTTTGCAGATGACAAATGTTGGCTGGAAATACTAGTTTCTTTGGAGAGTTGGTTTGGAAGAGCAATTACTGCTTGTGATATGTATTCTCATTCCATTTTCTTGTCACAGGCAGAGGTATGTAAATATACCATGGAACATCAAAAGGCTTTCAATACACTTACAAACGTTGCTGTGTACCAGCCAGGCAGCCCAATCCTGATGCGGGGGAGCTCCATGGCAGCTGGGGATGGCATGGCTGTTGCTCCTGAGCACCTGGTCTGCTAAGGCATTTGCAATCTTGTTACCGCCAGGAAAATAGGAAAAATATTTTCCTGAGCCTGCCACCGAACTACACTGGCTAAGGATCAGAGCAAAGAGACCAGTGTTGTCCAAAAGCCTCCACAGGTCCTGGAAAGAATGTGTATATACAAATGTGCTGATATTTCACATGGTTTCCTTCTTGCCTTTGTCCCTTTTAAGGTTTAATGTTTAAGTTTAGAAATGTTATTTTAGATATCTGTATCTGTTGGAAAAAGCAGCAGCTTGTAACAGTGGTGTAACTAGGCAAACTGGAGCCCTGGGCAAAACCTGAGTTTGATGCCCCCCAGGCACGTGCCCAATGCAACGTGCACCCCCCCCCCTTGTAGCTACGCCCAGTGGCGTATCTAGGCAAACTGGAGTTTGGCGCCACCCATGGGCAGCCACCCTCCCCCACTGTGACCAAGCAATGATTTTTTACACCAGGTTGTTTCAAAGTCACCATCACATTATAGAACATGCCCCAACTCACAAATCTGAACACAGCAATAAGCCATGCCACACAGCAGAAATAAATTTTTGAAAACATTTTATGGTGTTGTATCCAGTCCCCCCGATTGAAGGAAACAGCATCACTTTCATTGTTTCAAAGGAGAATCTGGGCTCCCTAGTTTAAACAAGTGATGCTGAAATCCACCCCCAAACAGCATCATTTTCAATGGTGTTTAAACTAGGGAGCTCAGATTCTCCTTTTAAATCCACCTTAAAGGGAGAATCTGGGGTTCCCAGTTTAAACAACATTGAAAGTGATGCTATTTTGGGGTTGATTCTCCCCCACCCTGAAACAGCATCACTGTCAATGTTTAAACTGGGGTCCTCAGATTCTCCCTTTAAATCCATGTCAAAGGCGGGGGGATTTAAAAGGAAAATCTGGGGAAATTTGGGAAGTGCCGGCTGTCAGTGGTGCAATTGTTAAGCTAGCAGCACCAAACTTTCAGGGTGTCTTTAGGAGACTCTCCTAATGATACCACCCAGGTTTGGTGAAGTTTGGTTCAGGGGATCCAAAGTTATGGACCCTAAAAGGTGTAGCCCCCATCTTCTGTTAGCTCCCATTGGAAACAATGGATGATGGGGCACCCCCTTTGGGAGTCCATAGCTTTGGACCCCCTGGACCAAACTTCACAAAACCTGGGTGGTATCAGTAAGAGACTCTCCTGATGATACCTCCCAGGTTTGGTGAAGTTTGGTTCAGGGGGTCCAAAGTTATCGACCCTCAAAGGTGTAGCCTTATCTCCTATTAGCTCCCATTGGAAACAATGGGGGATGGGGCACCCCCTTTGGGAGTCCATAACTTTGGACTCCCAGAACCAAACCTCACCAAACCTGGGTGATAGCATCAGGAGAGTCTCCCGAAACATCCCTGAAATTTTGGTGCTGCTAGCCTAAAAACTGCGCCCTCTGCAGGCCAAAGAAAAACACTGAAAATACAAAAAATCCCACAAACGAACCTGCAGATTTTGCGCCCCCCACAGGGCTGCGCCCAGGGCAACTGCCCACTTTGCCCTATGGGAGGAACGCCTCTGGCTTGTAACAGCTGATATTAAGGCCCAAGGAAATTAGTCCTGTAATTCAATTTGGACCAACACCCAGGTAATCCCATCTTCACCAACAAAAGGGCCTTTTGACTAACAAAGGATGGACTCAGGGTATGGACTGACTGTTGGAAGATGTCACCCTGTTTTGCTATTGGACTGTTTGAAGTTTTACCCTCAGGATCCAGAAGCTCATTGGACTGTTCACATTCTTACTTTCATGATCCAAGAATTCATTGGATCATTTAAACTTGTCTTTGTCTAACACTCCCAAGGAACCACCTCAGGCAAGAAGGTACAACCTTTTCTTCTGGGATTTGATCTCATCAGCATGTGCAAAAGGATTGCTTTCTCCCTTTGGTGTTCTAGGATATTTTCGCTGTATTAGATGGAAGGAGACCGCCCTCTTCCTGGTTTTTTGCACTATGGGGATGGGACTGCCCTACAGCCCCTTTCTGGGTTGCTGGGGAAATGTATAAAAGGGGCTGATGCACAGCCATGTGCGGGTCCTTTTTGCTGAGTTGTGCCAAGAAATCACTTGCCAATAAAGAACCTCCCTGCTTTCGAAGAAACTCTGGTCTCCTGCGCCTTTCCTCCTTGCCTTGCTGCCACAAGCTGAAATCACTTGAAATCACTCCTAGAAATCACTTTATGTTACTGGAACAGTGGTAACAATTTCAGATCAAGAATGATCAAGATTGGTAGTCATAGATTGACTTCCCCTCCATAAATCTGTCCAAGCCCTTTTTAAAGCTATCCAGGTTAGTGGCCATCACCACCTCCTGTGGCAGCATATTCCAAAAAGCAATCACGCGTTGCATGAAAAAATGTTTCCTTTAATTAGTCCTAATTCTTCCCCCCAGCATTTTCAATGTATGACCCCTGGTTTTAGTATTGTGAGAAAAAGAGAAAAATTTCTCTCTGTCAACATTTGCTACCCCATGCATAATTTTATAGACTTCAATCATATCCCCCCTCAGACGTCTCCTCACCAAACTAGAGTCCCAAACACTGCAGCCTCTCCTCGTAAGGAAGGTGCTCCAGTCCCTCAGTTGTCCTTGTTGCCCTTCTCTGTACTTTTTCTATCACTTCAATATCCTTTTTGAGATGTGGCGACCAGAACTGAACACAGTACTCCAAGTGCGGTCGCACCACTGCTTTATATAAGGGCATGCCAATCTTTGCAGTTTTATTATCAACTCCTTTCCTAATTATCCCCAGCATAGAGTTTGCCTTTTTCACAGCTGCCATGCATTGAGTTGACCCATAAGCTACACGGGCTTATGCCACACTTTCCAATGGTGTAAGTCTGTGGCTGAAGAGGGGGGCCTTCCTGAGCTGGAAGGCCGTAGAGTCTGACTGAAGTTGGCTCCACCCCCAGGAACACCCCCTTGCTCTGCAGATGTGTGCTTGGATGCCAGCATAGCTCCAAGGCATTGACCATCCTATGTGGCAACTGCAAGGCTGTATGGCATCCACATGCCAGCATATTTGCTCTTCTGGTCAGCATAGGTGCCCCTTATGCCAGCGGGGTGGGCAAACGTGCTGGCACAGCTCTCCACCCCTCCTACAAGCCGTTTCACCCTCCCCCCAGTGGATGGGCCCTAAGACTGAGAAAATGGGGATTTGAAACCAAGTTCCTGAAATTAATCTCTATGATTTCTCTTTGCAACTGTTGTCTGTCCCAATACCAGAAAAAGTCGAATCCGCAAAAGAAAAGAGATATGATCGTTTATGAAAACAATTTAAAAATGGTCAGGGACAGTACCAGTCCCCAAAATGGAGGGATCATAGGAAGAAGTGGAGTTATCAGATGTGCAGCACTTTTACCTGGATCTCTTTTCTTTGAAAATATCACGGTTCTGGAGAATGTAAGGGATTTATTGTTATGGCTTGTTGGGATCATAAGCATCTTCCAATTAATAGAGGACCTTCTTCCCTGGAAGGTGGGTTTATAAGGGAATATATTCTGTTGTATATAATAGAATATGTATATAAGCAATGATAATTCTCTGTATTATTCTGCTTGGAATTCATTGTACAAATAGTGCAAAGTGAACTTTCAAAGCATAAGCTGGTATCTGTTGTGGAATCGAATCCACACTTCATTTATTTATTTTGGTGGACAAAACATGCCTTGTGTGCTGGACGAATTGTGGGGAGCATTCTGATAACATCATTTTTTTAATTCAGCAACCCTAAAGCATAAAATGCAAATCCTAAACAAAGTCATCATTTTAATGTTAATGTTAAGGTTATAACTATCGTCGAATTTTGTATTTATTATTTAAGCTATGATGCAAACAGTTCTGAGCCTGACTGCGGTCAGGAAAGGGTGGGTTACAAATTGAACAATTTTTTTAAAATTAAAAGTATGCCCTTTGGCAACTAACCCCCTCCCCTATCTTTTCTTGGTCAATCTCTGATGCATTCTTTTGTTAAGCAGGAATGTGTGCTTTTCACTCACCTTCGCTCCTGACCTGTCATACCTGTGGGGCCTTTGTCTTTTACCTTTAACAGAGTCACCTGGGCCCAGGCTTTTCCTTGTGCAGGGCCTTGTTGCCATGGCATTGGCACAATGAAACCACCACAGGGGGACACAAGAAGGGAAGGACTGCAGTGGATGGCTCCAGGACAAACAATAGCACTATGAAGTGTTTAATGCAAATGGGGATCATAGCAGGGAGGCCACAGACAAACTAACCGTTTTGGTTCTGAGCCCATAAGCACAGCAAATTCATTTAATTACCTCAGGCGATTTTGCCCAGATTATTGTTATCAGTTATCAGCTATCGATCAACTTCAAGCGGAGAACACCTCTTTCAAGTACTGTTGGGCTATGCTTAATTCCTTTCCCTTTTAAGTTCTTAATTGGCAAAATGGCTACAAACAAAATTAACTGGAAGAAGCCTTCAGGCCATTTGATAATGATGTGGTAATGAGTGATACATGATCAGGTGAGACATTTAAGAAAGAGGTGGAAATGCTGGAGAAAAGGGCATCCGCCTTCTACAAGAAGCTGAGCTGTGGTTGTTAAGATGGCTGCTGGAATTAGGGTTGCTGGAGATATCCCACTGTTACAACTGATCTCCAGACAACAGAGATCTGTTCACCTGGAGAAAAGGCCACTTTGGAAGGTGGGTTCTATGGTGTTATACTCAGTTGAAGTCCCTCCCATTCCCCATCTCCCATCCTCTTATAATAATAAAATTATAATAAATTTTATTTGTACTCTGCCTTCCCCGGGAGAATTGGACTCCAGGTTCAATTCCCAAATCTCAAGGTATTTCCCAGCGTACATCTGGCAGTCCCACACACTGGCCACTTCCGTGGTTATCATTATCCACAAGCAGAGATTTCCCATATGGAATTGAATTTCCCTTCTGTCTTTCATGCCAAAGAGCTGTTTACCCCCTAAAATCTTCCCAGGACCAACAGGAGTGTACTAAATGGCCCCTTCCACATGGGCCAAAAAACACGGGTTAAGGATGATATAAAACCCGTTGTCCGGGGGAGGGGGACTTCGCATGGATCCCGCCCCTAACACGAGTCTGCCCTGTGTTATTTCCCCCCAAAACAGGTTATTCAAGAATCACACTATCCGCGGGTCTTTTTAAAAAGCCCGGGTTGCAGCTGCTTGCAAGCGAATGGACGGGCAGGGAGGTGGTTTATTCGGCTGTGCGTTCCTTTAAAGAAAATTTTCCTGGATGACATCTGCATAGCCACGCAGGCACAAAGGGTCGTATTGTGAGACAACATGGCTGTGGGGGTTCACTCGAGCATGCCTGCGTCACTACACATCGGTGGGAGGTAAATAAAAAAAGATGCGCCTCCATGGGAAGGTGTGATGGCAACCCGCACTGATTCCATGGGCTACGATTGCTGCCTGCACGGAGGCATGCGAACACGTTGTCGGGAAAACAGGTTTCTTTACCTCGACTGCAACCTGCTTTAAATGGCCCATGAAGGAGGGGCCAATGTGATGGAAGGGAGGAGTCTGAAGCACATGGGTACATCACTTCAAATCTTCCCTCCTCCACTGGCAAAAGTGGTGTCGTGCTAGCAGACACAGAATGTCCATTCTTTTAGAGCTTGCCAATGAAAAAAAATTGAATGCAATTTCAAAGTTAGGAGTGCCAAAGGAGGAATAATAGTCATTGAACTTATATAACATGAAACATTTGCAGATACTATATAACGGGGACATTATTTTGATTTGTGCCTATCTTTATAGACTCTTATAAAAGGATACCATGGTTTTTCACAGGTTCGGGTGCATTTTCTGCTTTAGTTGTACGTCTCCTGTGCATTCTGTCATGTCATTTTGTCGCTGTTAGTGAATTCCAATGTTAATTTTTCACTGATCCCTCAGGAAGGCCTATGAAACCATTAGTGTAATTTGACCATATATTAATCATGGTCGCTAACCTCCAGGTGGGGCCTGAAGTTCTCCTGGAACTATACATTATCCAGGTTAGAGAAATCGTTCCCCTGGAGAAAAAGGCAAATTTGGAGGGAGAATCTGTGGCATTATACTCTGCTGAGGTTCCTTCCTCTCCCAAGCTCTGGCCTTCTCGGGCCCCATCTTCAAATTTCCAGGAATCTTCCAAGCTGGAGATGGCAACCCTGTTTAAAACGTATATTTAAAAATATAATAGGAACTGCATATTCCTTGGGGGCTCAGTAATCTCAAAACAGCATCATTGTAGTATTTATGTTTTATTCAGCTTCAGGCTCCCATTGACTTACAACAGTTTATTTAATAACCATTAAAACCAACAATAATACATTCTATAAGAGAGCAGCAGTGGCGTAGTGGTTAAGAGCAGGTGCACTCTAATCTGGAGAACCAGGTTTGATTCCCCACTCCTCCACCTGAGTGGCAGATGCTTATCTGATGAACCAAGATTAGCCTGTGCATTCCAACACACGCCAGCTGGGTAACCTTGGGCTAGTCATATAGCTTTTTGGAGCTCTCATCCCCACCTACCTCGCAGGGTCTTTGTTGTGAGGGGAGAAGGGAAAGGAGATTGTAAGGCCCTTGTAAGGAGTCTCCTTACAGGAGAGAAAGGGGGGCTATAAATCCATACTACTACTACTACTACTACTACTACTACTCCCTCTTCTGTAAGCACCTTGACACTGTTCAATCAATGCAAGAGGGATGGAACATTCTCAAGGAACCCTCAATAAATCAAATATCCATATCTTTCAGGAAAAGTGTGGGGAGGGGAGAGGAGGGGAAAAGGGGGGAAAGGAAGAGGAAAAGACAATGGGAAAGGGAAGAAGAAAAGGGGAAAGGGAAGGGGGAAAGATGTGCCAGCTAGTTGCAGCCCTCAACCATAAGCCTGGAGGAACAGCTCCATTTTGCAGGACTGAAATGGGTCTGAAGTCAATGTGCCCTCCAGGAAAACCTGGAGCTGTTCAGCTGCTGCTCTCTCAACTACCTTACCCAGGAATGAAAGATGGAACAATGGGCAATAGTTGGAAGAGTCCATCGCTCCAAAGATCGTTTCTTCAACAGCAGCCTTATCACTGCCTGTTTCAACCCGCTCAGGAAAACCCTCCAAGTATGCGACAGATTGATAATGTCCCCAGGGGGTGGGGGATGGGGCTTAACTGCATCTCCACTGGCTTTCACCAGCCAAGACAGGTCCAGGGGGCAAGTGGTAGGCTTCACTTCACTGTGGGTTAAAACAGGCAAATGGTTGTGCTAGAAACCTTCTCCTTGTCAATCCCCTGGATCAGGAACCGATAAACACTCGATTTGTTCAAGGATTTTATCGGCAGACTTCAGAGAACAAGGAAAAAGACGATTCTGGCAAAAAGGTGCCAAGCAATTGATAATATGTCCCCACCCCCACATGAGAGCAAAGAGAAACCCAGACTTGAGGCCCATCCCAGCAGTCGACACTCAAGGCCAGACCGTTAGATAGCCAAGCACCTGCAAAAGCGAAAGCAACTCCACGCATCTCCCCCTCCTAAAGCCAGGCCTGACACTCCTTGAAGTTCTAGTTTTCAAATTGCAGAACATTTTTGATGAGCAAACACGTAGGAGTCATATTTCCAGACTGTTCTCTCTGAAGTACCTAAGTGTGTGCCATCAAGTTACAATTAACTTATGGTGACCTCAGCAGGGGGGGCTTCAAGGCAAGTGAGAAACAGAAGAGGTTTGCCGTTGCTTTCCTCTGCACAGCCTTTCTTGGCGCTATCTCATCCAAGTACTGACCCTTCTCTGTTTGTTTGCTGACTTTATACGTCACCCTTGACTATCAAGATCTGACTAGACCAGGCTACAACCTGCTGTCTTCCTTCTGCTCTGAACTGATACACTCGATCTTACCTTTTCAGCAATCTGTCACTCTGTTCTGCTGTATGAATAATTTCAGATGTTTTCATTATGGGCTTTCTATGATATTATCAGAGAAATAGACACAACAGGCCAGAACAGGGAAGACACCAACCACTGTGCGAAGCAACTGACCTATGTGAGCATGTGGGTTAGATCAGCAGGGGATGTGTATTTGTTTCTCAAATGAGAGCCAGCCTGGTTTAGTGGTTAAGAGCAGGTGGATTTTAATCTGGACAACTGGGATTGATTCCCCACTCCTCCACCTGAGTGGCGGAGGCTTATCTGGTAAACCAGATGTGTTTCTGCACTCCTACATTCCTGCTGGGTGATCTTGGGCTAGTCACAGTTCTTCGGAACACTCTCAGCCCCACCTACCTCACAAGGTGTCTGTTGTGGGAAGAGGAAGGGAAAGGAGCTTGCAAGCCACCTTGAGTCTCCTTACAGAAGAGCAAGGTGGGATATAAATCCAAACTACTACTCCTTTTCCTTCTTCACAAATTAAAAATTCAGTCAAATATCCATACGGCCAGACCTGAAAATCCAACACACCATGGCCTGCAGAACAGAAGATACTGCTCTATAGAAGTTGCAACCAAAAATACTTTGCAAGCCCCAGGTTAAAGCCATATTGCAGGATCTAACTGAAATCTGGTAGCGAGCTCCCCAATCAAGATTGTGCACAAATACCAGAGATGCTGCTACCAGCTCAAATAGTAGAGAAAGAAGGGACATGTTAGACCAGAAATGGTTCGTGTTCACCCACCTTTCCCCTTTTGCATGGCCTGCAGGATGGAGAAAGTGGATCAAACCGACTGGCAGATAAGATCCTGGTGGAACCTGTTTACAAGTTATCTTGTTCCATCAGTGGATAAGAAAGAAGATGAGAGAGGAGGTTCCTTTTTTGCTTGCTCTGCAGCTCTTCTATGCTGTAGTAAGTTTTGCCTTCTGAACTGAGCCAGGCAATTGCTTTCAAATAAAACAGGATCCCAGTGTCATTTTAGAAACCAACAACATTTATTCAGGCATAAGGTTTCATAAGTCAGAGCTCGCTTGATCCAACGTACTTGAGTGTTCGTCCACAAAGCCAGCGTAGTGTAGGGGTTAAGAGCAGATGGATTCTAATCTGGAGAACCGGGTTTGATTCCCGCACTCCTCCACCTGAGTGGCAGAGGTTTATCTGGTAAACCAGATGTGTTTCTGCACTCCTACATTCCTGCAGGGTGACCTTGGGCTAGTCACAGTTCTTCAGAACACTCTCAGTCCCACCTACCTCACAAGGTGCCTGTTGTGGAGAAAGGAGCTCGTAAGCCACCTTGAGTTTCCTTACAGGAGAGAAAGGTGGGGTATAAATCCAAATTCTTCTTCTCTTCTAAGGCAGGACTTTTATCTGTGTGTGTTGTAAGGAGAGACTCCTATTGTGAATATAAAAGCATCAACACAATGAATGCACACTGCAAAGCAACTGATGAAGTGAACTCTAGCTCATAAAAGCATATGTCAGAATCAATGTTCTGTCAGTCTCTAGAATGCCACGGGACTCCTGTTTAATTCTCCTGCCATAGATGAACATCCCATCTGAAACTGTCAATTGCTTTGTTGCTCATTGGGAAGTTTCCATTGTGTGTTTCCTCAGAGTCGGCTCTTTCAAATTTTGACCATCCCTGATTTTAGCAAGATTCCCAAGCTCACACTAACAGCAAAAACGATGAGGCTTGCATGTGCTAAACTGCTTTTCTGTTGTTGTTGTTGTTTTGTCATGCTCTCCAACTGTACCCGTTTCTCAGATCTGGAGGAAC
>NW_025950946.1:0-43598 GCF_021028975.2 Sphaerodactylus townsendi
GCCAACAGGCTTGGATCCAACTGTAAGTCTGCCAGGCTTGAACAGGCCCCTGCTTCTCCCCACTCCATGTGGAGATTGGGCATGGGACCTCGATGTAGAGGGGGGAGCCCTGCTCATCAGTCCTCAACTGCACCCCATCTGGAGGTGGCAAGGCACAGTTGTGGAGAGGTGTGTGTGGTGCCTGGGCTTGCCCTGGCACTGTTTTTGGTAGCTATGTCCCTGACCAGGGCCAGCGTCCCGCCCCCAAACTCCACATGGAGTTCAGGAGTAGGATGCACAGTTCAACTCTGGGTGCAGCCTGGCTCAGTTTTATAATGCAGCCTCCACCTACAAAGTCCATGTGACTTTGGAGACAAAGCTTTGGAGGCAGAGCCAGCAGTATAAAGTGGACCTGGCCAGGCCAAATCCATAGTACTGAATTCTGCCTGCCTCCAAATTCCACATGGGTCTCGGAGACTCACATGGAATTTGGCAGCAGGTGTATTTTTTGGGTTCAGATTTAGTAAACTGAAAATGTTCAGAAAAACACAAGAAGGCAATATAAAATATCAGTTTTTTCAGGAGGGTTGAAAAATTCCGGTCTATTAAACCAGAACCTGAAAAATACCGATTAAAATATTTTGGCCTATGCTAGTGGTGTGGGATCCTTCCATGCAGACATGGTTTCCACACTGAAAAGGTAAAAAGGGTGATTCACTCAGTCAGCATACCCAGAAATGCGTCACGGAATCCACCAATAAACTTTAAAATAGAACTATTTTCATTGCTTTTCTAATGATTTTTATTTTCTTTTATTTAAAAAATTTACTTTCACGGGGAATTGAGCCTTGACTTAGCAAACCTCCTCCATGGAGTTTGAGAATAAGACTTTTGAGATCCTATCTTGTGTATTTTTATTTTTGCTTCAGGGAAAAATGATCTTCATTTCTGTTAACAAGCCTTTAAAAAGAGCAAGATGAAATGTTCTTGCTGCAATACTTGCTGGTTTTACCATAGGGACTCAGTGTAGAGTTGGGAACCTAGAAGTTGAATTTTCCATATTTTCATGAGAAGAAGGCATTTTTCAAAGAGGCTATAGTCATGTGGGTGGGCAAAAGTATGGATGGATAGACAGACCAAAAAGGGAGTTTCCTTCGCGGGTTTCCAATAATTGGTATGTGGTTTACATTCCATTCATCTGAAGGACTGAGATATTAATCAAAACCAGACACAGGCTACTAAAACTCTAGTATTCAAAAACATGTACCAGTGTGTTTTTTTCGCATGCGCCTTTGCCACGACACCCAGAGTCTCCTCAAAGAAGTTGTGGTCACTTACTACCATAAGCTCAGCAGCAGGTACTGTAACAGGCACAGCCTTTTAGATTTTTTCAAGGAGAGGTTTTGCTGATTGCTAGTTTCAAAAGTGAAATTGTTTTGTAGTCAGCAAGATCGCTTTTCTCTCTTTCAAACTGGCTTTGCTTATGTGCAGAAGAAATTGATGTGGGGACCATCCAGCTTTGGAAGAACCTCATCTGGACAGAGTCATGGAGGTCTGGCAATCATGCCTGGCACCTGATAGTTGGACATTAAAGCAGCCAGGCAATGAATAAAGTCACTCTACTGGCAGTGAGGTTTGCTGTGTGGTTCGGAAGTGTTCAAAGGACCTGGATTGAAATGCTTCATGTGGGACTCAGTGTTACAAACATATTTTTGAGCTTTCTCACAAGGGAGGTGAAAAAAAAAGTGGCATTTCCTTTGCCAGCCAGCCACACAGAGAACTGGCTAATGAGAAAAGGATGGCTTGGACACCAACCTGTGGTCATTGTGGGCCAGAGTCACTGTAGTCCAATAGATAACATATTGGAAATCTGTGTTCAAATCCAAACATAGCCACAGCTTACTGGATGGTCTTTAGTTTTCCATTAGTCATTAGTCAGTCTCACTTCCATTTGTAAAGCACAAGGAACATAGTTATAATTAGGGATGTATATTAACTAATCAAAACAATTAACCAAATCTCCAGTGTTTCTTAATGTCCTTATGTTAATAAATCTTTTTTTTTTTAAAAAAGACAATTGCTGATTTTTGCTAATATCTGGAACTCTTTGTTATTCCAGCACCTGACTGACTTTTGGAAGAAATACTGGAGTTCATGTCTCCCTTTCTGTGTTGCTAGGTACTGATGCTGTGTTTGAATTCTACCTAGCTATCTTTCTTATCATTTCAACCCTGGATAATTATTTAGTATATTTTTATCCTTTTTTCTCTCTGAAATAGGGACTTAAAGTGGCTTACAAAAATTAATTTCAAACAAATGTAAAAAAAAAAGCAAACAATAAAAAGGAACGTAGACAATTCAGTAGGCCATGGCCATAGACCTAATCCCTGGGCTAATAGTCACAGGCAAATAGCCATTCTGCTCTTTCCACTAATCTCACATCCAAGGGTGCTGCCACCTAGCTGTGCCCTGGCCATACATATGTGTAGCAGGAGAGTGGGGGGGGGGGGGGGGACTCTACCTAGTTATATCTTACCGCTACTTTCATTCTACCTTTTCCAAACATTCTAGAAGAGGCAGTAGTAAATTTAACATTTTGTATTCTAATAGTTGGACAGATTTTGGATACTTAAATACAGGGACTAGAGCTTTGCATGCGCAAGACTGTTCTTTCTACAGCCCTGAAAGGGCCCCATGTTTGCAGAAAAATCTGAAATCTAAAACAACAACTTGGGGGAGGGGTTTTAAAATCCAAAAAGGAGCACAACAGATTCCCTCAGTGGCTGTTGCTAGGCAAGCACAGTATTGCAGGCTTCAGTTTCTGTAAAAGGCATGGGGAGGGGGCAGGCCTATTTTGGCCTTTAAGGGAGGACTTGCAGGGCCCAGGCCTAGAGTTGCCAACTCCAGATCAGGAAATTCCTGGAAATTTCAATAGAAGGTATTGAGAGCAGAGCTGAGCATCAGGTCAGAGTCTCCATCCTGGAGAGCCAGTTCTTATCCAGCAATGCATAAAATAACCTTTTGTAGCCTTTTTGGAAATGGTTGGTTTTTTTTAAATTACAAGGTAACAGGCCACTGTGAAGGTCTCACAAATTCATTCAACAACCATGGAATGACAGCCCCTGTGCATATTGTTTATGTTAATTTGTTGCTGTAAGCCATTCGTATAGGGACTAGGCATTATGTGTAAATTATCACACAATAATAAGCCTGCATACATGTTGTTTGTGTTGTTGTTTAACAGCATAAAAGCTTATATTCTAATTGATTATTGAATATTAGAGATACTGGTGCAACAGCACCATTAGCCATACAGGTGCTTGTTTGGATTGCTAACCTTCGAATGAGGGGTGGAGATCCGAATTATAACCAATCTGCAGATGACAGAGATCAGTCTCCCTGGATGGCTAGTTTGGAAAGTAGAATCTGTGACATTATACCCAGCTGAGGTTTCTTCCTTCCACAAACATCACCATTCCAGGGCTCCAACCCCGAATCTCCAAGAATTTAACCAACTGGGACCTGGTAATCCTGAGGAGACCTGATCTCTGAAACTAGGAGATCTGTTGTGATTCTGGGAGAGCTGCTGCCACCACTGCTGCTGGAATGTGGGGAGAGGAAGTAGGTGGGAGGCTAGTGGGTGATGGGAGGTCGAAAGAGAAAGAGTGAGGGGACAGGGGGCAGGAAGGGAAGAAAGTGGCAGGCATGGAAGAAAGAGAATGAGTGAGAAAAGGGATGGCCGGAGGGACAAAATGAGAAAATGAAAGAAGTAGGGGAAAAGGTGAGAGGAATGGGATAGATATTCCTGTACATTTCTTGTGGGTCCCCTCTTGTTGAACTATTAATGGCTATGCATATCCTATGAAGAAGAAGCATATCCAGCCATAGTTGCAAATGTTAACAATGTGAAAACTCCTACATAGGGCTTGTTGAACTTATGAAAACGCCTCCATACAAAGAAGTCACATATTCACAGCCACATAAACGAAGCAAAGTCTAACCTAATGCTGTCTCAGAAATATGATGGTGTAAAACACATGGGCTGTTTTTTAGCCACATTGCACACATCTGGGCAGAGCTTCTACAGGGACATATGGGGTCATATTCCCCAGGCGCCTGCCAATCAGCCTGGGCCTGGCTGGCCTAGGTTTCCTTTCAGCGGGCTTGCTACACATGGTGGGGTCAATGGTACGGTGGCGGCCTGGCGAGTGCTGGCTGACCTGAGTGAGCTTCCAGCGGCAAGGCAGCAGGCTTGCTGCATGCGCCACGCAGGGTCCGGGCTGGGCGTCAGTGGCTGTGCCCATCCTGCTGGTCTCTTCGTGTTGTGCTAGTGCTGTGGCCAGGGCCGGGCTCAATGATGCAGCGGCCCCAGCCACACTCTGCCACAGCACGAAGAGGCCAGCGGGGCGGGCAAGGCCACCGATGCTGAAAGAAAAGCCAGGCTACCCAGTGCCTGCCAGGCCACCACTGTGCCATCAAGCCCAGCCATGGCACTGCCACAGCACGAAGAGACCAGCAGGGCTTGGAAAGGAAAAAGGAAAGCAGGCACTGGAGCATAGGCCGAGTGGAAAGGAAGCGGCGTGACTGCAGCGGGAGCGCTGCATGGGCTTGCCATGCACAAGGCGCTCTACCGGGGCTGGGCTTCAGCTGGGTTCTCCTGGTCAGCTTGCTAAGCTTGCTGTGGCTCTTCTGGGTTCAAAAGTGCTCCCGCCTTGGCTCCTGGCCCAGGCTGGCGGCTGCCGCCCCCCCTCTATTGGAGGCTGCAAGTAGGCACAGCCTCCAATAGAGGGGGGGCAGCAGTAGCTGGTTCCGGGCCAGCAGCCACCGTGGGCAATCCCTTGTTTTTGTGGCCCCCCCATCAGATGCCAGGGGCAGCACAAAAACAAGGCATTGTCCCCATCACCGTTTTATGCTGGTATGCCTCTGGGTACTAGAAAGTCAAGTACCATAAATGTGTGGACTCCAACATTAGCTTTGTTTCATGGCTGCTATGTGTAGGAGATTTAAGTGATCCACAGAACAAAACAACTGGAGACTTTGTCAGACTTTCCAATGAGTACTCTTGCAAGTACTTGTTGAAAGTCTATCTTGTGCCCAATTATTTGGTGCCTTCCTATCCACCCCTATTTCTAGTCACACTCAGTTACAGGTTTGATCCATTGGTAACTTGGTTCCATGTTCTGTTTTGTTGCCACCAAATGAGTTTCAGAGTTCAGACTCACAATATTGTATCTTAAAAATCTTGTTGCTCTCTTAGGTTCTACAATTTAGGGTTCAGGCATAACACATGGCAAGTATTGTAATGTCTTTTACATTTGGACACCCATTTTTTTTAGAGCACAACATCATTTAATTATATTAAACCTCAGAAGGCTTTTGATGCAAGGAGTGCTTACATAGTGCTTTGAAAGGGTAGTTCTAATTGGTTTCCAACCTATCTGATCAGAGAAGGGTAAATTCCTGAGGAAGTTACCGCCAGAGCACCACACGGGACCCCTACTGGTACAATCAATCTATTTAATTATTTCCTCAAAGCCCTCCCCATTTCTGGCCATGATCTGGCAGCCGTCTTTACACGTCAAGATGGAACAATCTGGACTTTGAAATTGAAATCACCACACCCTAATAAACATTTAGCACCCCCCCCCCCATCTTTTGTGCATAAATGCTGCTTCAAGGTTATTTTATTTAAGGAGGGGAAAAACCTTGAGTTAAATAAGTTAGCTTATTCACTTTTGCTGATAGTAGCAGTCCACCCACAGAGCCCTTTCAAATCTTTTCAGCATTTTGGAAAGGGGATAAGGAGCTCATTCAGTGACGCACACACATTTTGCTTGAGCCCAGACTGAAGCAGGCATTTCATAAAATGAGAAAATAACCTCAGACCACACACACTGTGCAATTTCTGAACTCTAGGTCACTCCCTTTTTCTTTCCTCTCCCCTGCCTCCTCTCCTGCCACAAACACACTCTCCTTAAAAACAAGATGATGACTGACATTCTTAAATCCTTTAAGCATTCATCTACAACGAATGGCAAGGGGAGGTTTTCAGAGCTTAGGTGGCTGATTGTTAGAAATGAGCTGATGAAAAAATGGATTACTACAGTATGTGTGTGCCATGCTGAAGAGAAACCACAGCAATCCTTCACCCCACTCACTCCACCCACCCACCCCAGCCTTTATAGGCAGTTTTCAAAAGAAAAGGCAGCTGATATGCTTGCAGTTTTACAGAGTGCTTTTTAAAGAGTGTGCTTGAGAAGGAGAGAAGGGAGGGGGAAGGGGGAAAGAACAGTCTGGGAAGCAGGAGAGAGAACTTGAAAGCTTGTCTTGTTGTAACTAGTCTAGTCAAACTAAAATGAGAGTCTGAAAATGGCTTCCTCTAGTAACCAAAGTATATTGCACTCATTAAAGATGCATTTGGGTTTTGCTTTATAGCATACCATCCGCACGTCTTCTCTCAAGGCAGAACTACTGTTGGTAGATGGAAATATTTTGTATATGATGAAGAGAAAAGTGATAATTTTATTTAGATAACACATTCAGTGCAGCAGCATATGCCAAAGATTGAGTCAGACACTGGGTAGTAGTTTAATGCCTCATAATCACAAATGCTCACCTGAAAACACAATAACATCTCTGCATGGTAACTTATTTACTAACATAAGTCATGTGTGAAATGAGGTATACATGAGTATGAGTACATTGATTGGTTATCATGTCCTTGTTCCTGTGAAAAGTAGTATTACATACATTATAAACCACACATTACATAGTAATAAACAAGGCTGGCCAAAGGATTGGTCAGTGCATGCAGTTGTCCTTGAAGGCCAAGCAACTGAATCAGCTTACTGCTTTAAAATAATGGTGATGACCAGTGATGGGATTCCAATAATTTAACAATCAGTTCCGGTGGTGAGATTCAACTAATTTAATAACTGGTTGTTTACAAGCACCATTTTAACAACCAGTTCAGCTGAAATGGTGCGAACCTGCTGAATCCCACCACTGGTGATGACCCACAACACCATCTAATTCATGGCACTATATTCTTTCAAAGGCAACTTACAGGAGTAAACATACACCTGGTGTGAATATGAGGAAATGCTTTCTGTTCCTGTACATTATTGCAAAACAACAACCTGTGTATATAGGACAGAGAGAGACAAACAGGCAGGAAGACTGGAGGGATGCATGTTGTGCCATGGCCAGCAAACTCTGTATTCATACACCCATTTGAACACCCAATCAAGAAGAAAGATCAGATATGCTTGTACTGTAAGTTCCAAATTAGATTTGCAATCTTTCTGTTTCATTTATTTTATTAGTTCTGTAACCTATATCTTTTCTGGAATTATACCAGTGGAATAAAGTTTATATTCAAGAAATATGTGGTTGTCTTGACTCCTTACTAGAGTTACCAAAGCAGTTCTGTTTTGATGTTTCTCCTGATACCAAACTGGTGGGGAGGGGGATGAAAAGGTAAGGAGCTCTGCACGGTCGATGGAGGGGGGAGCGGTCACCGTCCCTGCAGCTCTACAGCATTGTTTGGAGGCGGTTGCTGGTTGGTTGAAGCAGAGCAGGCTAAAACTGAATCCAACAAAGACGGAGATCCTTTGGCTAGGCCGTGGGGGAGGGACTTTCAGCCGTCGGTGTGGGAGGGGGGTCTCATTGGCACCGACCCCCTCAGTTTGCAGCCTGGGGGTCCACCTGGATTCGTCTCTTTCAATGGAGACCCAGGTGGCCCATGTAAACCCGGGTTGCGTTTTTCCATCTCCGTCAGGCCCGGCGACTGGCCCCCTTCCTCTCCCAGGCAGATCTGGGCACTGTGATCTATGCAACGGTCACCTCCAGATTAGATTATTGCAACTCGCTCTACATGGGCCTTCCCTTGCGGCTGATCCGGAAATTGAAATTGGTCCAGCATGCGGCGGCTCGCCTACTCACGGGAGATGCCATTAGAGATCACATCATGCCCATGCTGCATCGCTTGCACTGGCTCCCAATTGAGTTCCGAATCATCTTCAAGGTACTGGTATTAACCTTTAAGGCCTTATGCAGTCTGGGACCCTCATACCTACGAGCCCGCCTGGCCCCATATGTCCCACGTCGGTCTCTGCGCTTAGCAGAGGCCAATCTGCTGGTGATCCCCACCCCCTCCATGATGCGGCTGGCCTCCACTAGGGCCAGGGTTTTTACGGCCCTGGCCCCTGCCTGGTGGAATGCTCTCCCTCCAGTTGTCCAGGCCCTGCGGGACCTTAACAAGTTCCGCAGGGCCTGCAAGACTGAGCTATTCCGCCGGGCCTTTGGGGAGGCCAGCTGCTGATATACGTGCCCGTTAACAACTAAGGCCCACTGTTCCCCTCTTAGAGGAGTTTTAGAAGTCAGATGCCATCTGTATTTTAAAATGGTTACGGTAATTGAGCGCTGTATTTTAACTTGAGGACGAGTACTCTGTACGGTATTTTATCTATCCACTTGTCTGTTGTTACTATTGTGAACCGCCCTGAGCCCTCTGGGGGAGGGCGGTATATAAGTGGAATAATAAATAAATAAAATAAATAAGCACCACTGAACCCTGCCCCAAGAATCTTTCATCCCACACTCACAAGCACTCCTCCAGTGCAACCTGCATTCCTGGCCACCCAGTTCCATCAGGGAACAGCAACCGGTGCACAGTGATGGTAACATTTTGGGTGGCCATGGAAGTGGCACTCCCAGCTGCACACACTGCCCCCCTATTGTCAGTTAAAGGGCAGGTGGTGTGTGAGTGAACAGAGGGTTTTATTTTAATTATTTTATGTTACGATCCACACAAACTTATAATGTAATTGTCTTATACTTGGATCTGTGGTGAGATGTCTTGAGGAAAGGCACTTGATGAATGATCTAAATACATGAAAAGACCCTGAGTAGTGATGAAAGAAAAGATTCCTCAAAGTCCATTTTAGAGGTTCTGATGGAACACTCTGTTTTTCACAATAAGGAGCACCAGGCATTTACATGAAGCACACAAAATTGCAATGTTGTCCTAATATAACTTATATCAACTCTCTAAAGCATTTTAAAGGGCAGCATCTGGGCCATATGTGGCACATGCAGAACACATGCTAGTACAGTGTAAATGTTTTATCTGCACTTATATTGGATAGATCTTCATAACTTCCTTCTGGTTTCACCACTTGTAATGTGGCCATCTGAAAGTTATGCACCCCCCTTCAAAAAAAAGGCAAGGGACTGTTATCACACTACAGAGATTTACTTTGTCTCTGTTTTAATACAGCTCCTAACCCTCAGGGCAAGATGCAATCAAAGTCTCTCAGAGGGGAACAGAGAAGCAGGCAACCTTCCCTGATGGTGGTCCCAATTATCAGTTGTGAGGGCAAACAGGTCCTCCCTATAGTAAATCTTCTTTATTTAAAAGCTGGAATTTGCTATAGAAACTATATTAACATGTTACAGGCAATTATTTTGTAATGGACTTCTCAAAAAACTGCACTGAACAATCTCCGTAATTCACTGTAGCAGACTGCAGGACCTGATGGACAGGAGAAAGTGTAGCCTGAGTAAATTTTTATTAAAGTCTGAGTTCGAAGGAGGACTCCAGATAACCAATTTTCCAAGCAACTCTAAAGCTGTATATTTGGGAGAGATACGCGTAGGAGAAAGCACCAACTGAATAGAGCTTTTGAGAACTACAATCATTGATATATATTGTTCTATTGGTGCTAATTCCACTTGTCTCTTGGGACCAGCAGCAATCAGTATGGGTACTAGTACAACCCGTTAACTTGACAGTATCAAGAGCTCCAATTTACTACATTTGTTTACCACTTTCGGAAAAACACGTAATCAAAATCTGTCACAATGAAAATAAGCAGGCAAAATATTCCTAATATTTAAATGTCAAAGAAACAGGACTCTTCACAGTGGGTTTCTGTCTGAACACTGCAGGCTGATCCCTGTGACTGTGTAGTAAAGCCCAATCTTCACATCCATGCCTTCTCTCTGAGTCTGATATTCAATGAAATTGGATGGAACTTCCCCAGAATATTTCCAATGCAAGTTTACATACCCTTCTGCTGGAAGCCACCTTGTCTGCTGGGTCCAGTATAAGTCAATTGAAAAAGATATGACCCTCCCCAGTGAGTATCCTAATAAATGAGTACTAAAGTGCATGTACCAATATGTTCTTTAACTACAAGAACTTGGGTTCAATGTCACCTTATCCAGGAAATATGTGATCGTTTATTTCACCACATTGGTAAAATGGAAATGTTAATGCCTGTGTAACAATTGGTCGTAATGGCAACAAGGTATGGGATATTTTTGTTCTGTGTTCAGTAAAAAGAGGGGAGAGGAGCAACTTAAATACTTGCTGTTGTGGCTCCAAGCTGGCACAGATATGGCTCCAAGCTGGCAAAGAAAAGTGCCCAGCTTCATAGAAAAGAAATAAGTGAAACCATTGCTCCACTTGGCATTTCCCAGATTCCAAGTTCCAGCTTAAACACTGGTACTTGTATAATCAAAATGAAAACAAAATGTACAAGATGTGTGGCCAGCACATTGCCGGCATTCCACCCCAACTGGACTGGATTTCCTCCCGTACGCTTAGGTTCACTTTTGCTGGTGCCAAAAACCACCAAAAGAATGAACTTGCTGACACAGCTACAAAGTCTGCCATGTGTGTAAGTCTCAAGCATGACAGTTGCCTTCCAAGACAGCTTCTGTCTAAATCAGTGTCACCTAAACAGACGTTGGCCAGTGCAACCACATCTGGCACAGACCCTGGGGTTTTAGCAAGGAACGAACAACTGAAATAGGCTTAAGACAATGCAGCAAACACAGATGAGTGGGGGGGGGGGAGAAAAGAAGCAGTCTTTTGCTCCATTCTCCCTTCCCACTTTGTAGTGCTGCCTGCCTGTATGCTAGCTTATATGAGCAAAATATTTGTACGCCTAGCAGCAGATACCACTAATCTCTGGGAAATGGGAAGGAGAAATGTGACATTTGTCAGCCTATGCAAGGAAAAGATTTGTCCCTGCACTAAGAAACCAGAACATCGAACAAGTAAACAGGAGCCAGTGAACTTATACAGAATCGAAATCCTCCATTTCAAAACTACTAACCTGTGGTGGCAAAATCTGCAACTCTGCTGACCAATAAATGTCCATGCCAAATGTTACAAAATGTTATTATTTTTAATACAATTTATATTCAAGTTACAGCATTAAAGAATGGGATGTATCAACTAAGGTTTTTAATTAGTTAAGGTCTGATTTGTGCCTTCAAACCATACCAAAAACGGCAGTATGAGAAAAATGACAACAGCTTATATATTCAGAAATATATCTGCTTCAATTATCATTCCTGTACAAATTTCAGGTATAACATCATATGTATCTGGAGGAAGAAAGCCACTTATTTGGAACCCAATGACTACTTTTTAAAGTAATTTTCAACAGAACGGCTGATGCAGGCATACAGTGAGCCATATAGTATCTTCCCATGATACAATATAGAATCAAGTTTAAGCTTATTTTCAGGCAGTCATCCAGACCACAAAAACCACCACAGTTCACAGATTGCTCTGTTCAGCTGCACTGCATATTAGGATGAGCAGAGCTTCATAACAATTTTCCTTGCATAGAGCTTCCCATGTAGTACAACCACTTGTTTCCATTTGATGTTTAAATCTGAAGCTTCAAAACCTACAGGAGTTACATAGAAAAATATTCTTTTGACTCTAGAAATAAGTCCTTTCTCAACATGATCCATTAACTGTACGGCATGGCACAGTCTACAACAAATACATCACTGTACTACGTACGGTATAGGAATTTTGCTATCTATGAAGGGTTAGTTTCTTAGGGGTCTATTGTAATCCACAATGCTCCAGAAGAGAAGAAATTTCACTCATACAGACAGGAAAGCCAGTGTGGAATAGGTGGATTGCACACAAGACATTATATATAGCAGTACTGCTCCTGTGCATTCCACAGAACTGGAAGTACAAATGTGTATTTTTGCAACACTTGTACATTACTACTGATTAGCATTCAAGTGCATGAGGAGAATGTCCATCACTAAATATTTATGAGAATACTAGCGGGCCCAGCCACGCTTTGCTGTGGCTTTGTGTGGTGAGCTCGGAGGGGAAGGGAGGAGGAAGGGGAGAGGCATCACGGCTGTTTCTTACCGGGTGCCTGGGAACACTCCTCCTTCCTCTTCCTGTGCGGGCGAGTTCGGCAGCCTTCAGTTTAGGTCGGCATGCACGCACACGCCGCAGCAAAGGTGGGCAAGCCATGCCCCCCGGCACAGTGGCTCCTGATTGGTCCACAACGGGTTTTGCAGAAACTTGCAGTTTATTCGGCTCAGGTATGGACTTTCGGCAATTTGAAGGTCCGATTACCTGCCCGCAATGGGGAGGGACGTCGTGGGAAAAATTGGTAGCATTCGGTCAAGGCGTTTCCGCGTTAGGGCGTGAGGATCAAACGCACGGTTAGCTTTTTATATATATACATTTATGACTAAACATGTGTAAAGATTTTGTAATGTGTTCATCTTGATGTTAGGTTTTTCTAACTGAGGTAGTATTTCATTGTGCATTTTAAATGCCTTCAATTTAGACTGCGCCACACAATCTCCTAAGGATTCCATAATATCAGGGATGTTTTCTGGACAGTTCGATTACTTTAGCATAAAGACTGAAAACATTACTTTATTTTTACAGAGGACCAAAGCAGAACAGTTGCTATGAAGCTACAGGGGGAAAATGCCAATGTTTGACTCTTGCCCCTGGGAAGCATTTCTGGTGAGGAAATCTCATCATTAAGAAATGTTACAAAAGTTTTTGTTGAAATTTATAATAGTGCAGAATGAGTAAAAGAACTGCTTGAGTTGCAGTAAGTCACTGGACAGAACTGCTGGCCTTTCAGTCCTTGTTCAACTGGAAATATGCCCCACGAAAATAATTAGTTACTGATTAAGGCCCTATACACAAGAATCAGAGCTATTGGATTGTTGCCTTTACAAATACATTGGGTGGGAGGAGTCAAGCAGCTTTTAATAGAATCCTAATTTTACGTTTATTGATGTCAAGATCCTAGCCATGTGCTTTATTGAAGACAAAATGCATGTCTGGTGATGGGATCTAATCCTGCATTAGACACACCTTTCAACCATGAAAGTTTAAGAGTCAAGGTACAATTATGGGGGGAAATAAAAACATATACCATCAATGGCAGTAGGAAAGGTTGTGTTCGTCATACTTTTTATATTAGGCCCTTTCTATAATGCAGCATCTGCCTCATCTAGTTTCGTATGAAGCATACTGAGCATGCAGAGATTCTTGAAACAGTTTTGTGCATGTAGTCTGCAACTGTACAGGCATTTATTTACTTATTTCATTTATAATCCACCTTTCTCACTGGGACTTAAGGTGAAAATACCTACAGGTGCTATAAAGGCACTGGTCTCAGATACAGGCTGTTGCCTCCATTTCAAAGGCATCTTCATTCTGCAGTGCTTACAAAAGAACAGATTCTATGAAGAAATTCACAGGTTCTTGTTCTCTGAACAGTAAAAACTGAAAAGAAAAAAACCCAACCCTACTCTTCTTGGAAACAACTGCAAAGGGAAGACAATGTTGAAAAGAACCTGAAAAGTTTTAGAGAACATTGGGTCACATCCAAGATGAATAAATAACCTTTTATAGCACCTGTGGATATTTAAATGATGTGTGTTTACTACATGTGTAGAAACCCAGTCTTGTGCCAAAAAGTAGATTAATCATCCAGTTCATTTGTGTTACATTTCTTCCATAAAAAATTGTCATTTTTTTTCCAAAGTGCCTCCTCTTCCTCTTCCTTCTTCTTTGACAAAATGACATGAGGAGCTCTTTCACACAGTTTCTCTATAGCTGACATGTCTGTGAGTTTTTGGAGGCAATCCTCATTCTGTTCATTCAGCATATCCCAGAAGTCTTTTGGACGCGTTTTTGCTTTTTCAACAGGGCCTGAAGGAAAGCTCTTGGGAGGTTCTCTTGGCTTATTATAATTACTTTTGAAAAGGTCATTTAAAATAGAGGTGTCCCCCAGTACGTCTGCAAATGAGTCTTCCTTAAATATTTCAGCCTGTCTGCTTTCTGACTGAGACAGAGAAGGTTTTCTTGGTGACTCTGTCCCTTTTAAATTCTGCTGTCCTTTAGCTGTATTTTCAGACAGCCCCTCAATTATTCCTGATTTACTGCTTAATGAGTCAGATGCCATAAAGTCTTTGAATGCCTGGCTGTTTCTCCCACTAATGCTATCTTGGTTAATGACAGTGGGCAATTGTTTATCTTCTGCTTTATGACACACAGCAGCATGTATGCAGGGAACATATGGAAACTGCTTTGTTTCTACTTTATGTCTTTTTTGGCCACACAGATCTGTACTCCTACAGAAAGGAACTTGAGTAGCAGAAGGACCAGACTTTGATTTTCCATCTTTATTAACAGACTTTCTTTTTCTGGGCTGAGTTGTGCACACATCTCCTTCCGTGCTTCCTTCTGGAACCAAAACTGGAACGTCAATTTTTAATAGGTCCTTTAGCACTGGATACTTTGCACCATAAAACTCTTTCAACATTTTCTGCCTCTCTTCAGATGTTGCTTTTGCAATATGCTTGGCAAGGTCATCCACTGAAGCCATACTAAAATGAGATGCCATTTCTTCAAACTGTCTCCTGTACCCATCAATAAACACAAAACATAGTTATTTGTCCCAATGAAATAAAGCACTGAACAAAAAAAATCATACTCAATCAATCATATCCATGACACTTATTAGGTGGGACCAGGTGGCCTTATGGAAAGTATAGTCAGGAAAAGAATACTTTTGCCCTTTTCCTTTTACAAAAGTGTTAAGAGGCCTACAAATTGGAAGCAGATACTTCCAGATGAAGGTTTCTTAATTATTAAATATATACATTATATAAATATGTATACTTGTTTGATGTGTATCCAGGAAAATGCTTTTAAACAAAACGTTTGATTGAAAAGACATCTTATTAAACATAACTTTTGCCCAAAATGTTAAACATGCTGCCAGAGCTATGCAGCACTCCCAGATATTTTGCAGCTAGTTCTACCCCCTAAGGCCACTGTTTTGTTGCTGTGCCCATCACCCTTTGTCATTATTCCAAAGATACAGGTTGGGGACGCCTGATGTAAGGCAATTTCACAATTTAACCACTTCCTTTGGCTTTATTGTAATCCTTTTATTTATAAACAACTTCCACCTTTGCACCAATGAAATATATCCAGTGGTGGGATCCAAAAATTTTAGTAACAGGTTCCCATGGTGGTGGGATTCAAACTGTGGCATAGCGCCAATGGGGCTGGGCGGGGCACGACGGGGGTGTGGCCGGGCATTCTGGGGGCAGGGCATTCCTGGGCGGGGCTGTGGCAAGGACATAGCCGCTGCACCGGTCCTTGGGCGGGAAACGAATGCACACAGGCACAGGCTGCCACGCACGCCGGTGCACCTCCTGCTAGACTGCTTCAAGTTCTGTGTACTACTGCTGAGAGGAGGGGCGTAACTAAGGCAAAAATCATGTGGCAAAATCACCAATTAGTAACCCCCTCTCAGCACACACAAATAATTAGTAACCTACTCTCGGGAACCTGTGAGAACCTGCTGGATCCCACCTCTGGCTTTATCTCTATTCCACTGTCTACCAACGGAAATTTTATCAACAGTCATTCTGTATGGCCATTTTTTTGGCTACAGTTCTGTATATCTTTGTTTGTATCCACTGTTTTACTAAAAGTAACATTGCTGCAACTACGTATCTAACTAAGAACCCATGCTTTATCCCTCCAGCTTTTTCCATTTGGCCAAATAAGGTTAACACTGAATTACATGGCATATTGCATTTCACAAACATACTCAAGTTATCACAAATCTTTTGCCAAAAACGGCTTCAAAACAGACAACTATACCATATGTAGATTAACGAACCCTTCTCTAGTGAACAATGTCAGCAGTGGTCACTACTAGTTTGAAACATCTTACAACTGAGTCAGCATATAGTACCATATGTAAAGAAGTTTAAAACAGTGTTCGCTAATGTTAACATGGACTGAGGTGCCAATTTGTAAACTTTTTTCAAGTTGAACTTGTAATTCCTGTAATAGGTCTAGCTGCAATTTCATTCCATAAGCCTTACATCCTAGCTTTATGAGCATTCCATGTAATTTTGCTTGCTATCAGTCCCTCCTGTTCTCAAAAATACTCAATAGTCTAAAGTTGTTAATTCACAAATGTGTGTTGTGGAAATAATCTACTTTTCACCTCTTTACTTTTGGACATTTGTAATTCCCTAAATAGGAACAAACTGCCTGGCAATCAACAGAAAATCCATAACATCCCTCTGCTCAGCTACTGCCCATTTCTCTTTCTATGTAACTGATCCTGCAGGGGAATGCACAGCAAACTCAGTGTTGGGTGGTGGTTCATCTCTCACTCTGGCTGATTCCGCATGGGCCAAAAACAGTGGTGTGAAAATGATGTGAAAATGGTGTAAAAGGGTTTAAAACAGTGTAAAAGGGTTTATACCGTTTTCACGCTGTTTTCACACCACTATTTTTGGCCCATGCAGAATCAGCCTCTGACAAACTAATTAGATCACTCAGGTGCAGAGCTCAAACCTTTCGACTGTGTGATCTCTGTGCACAGAGACTTCTTTCAGCCTCTTGTGGCAGACAGATCTTTTCACTACCATTCCTTTCTTTCCCTTTCCAGCCAATGGGGAGTTCCTTCACTCTTGTCCCTTACTTTCCATCATTCACCCGAGGCATTGCCTTCCTGCCTCCTTTAAGGCTGTTCCTAACAGATCCATTTTGGGTGCTGATGCCCCAAAGTCTCTAACCCTGGAAACCAGGCATTATAGAGAATTTGTATTTTCTAATGTTGAATGCTAATATTCTAATGCTAGGAAACTCACAAACCTAATCAGGAGAATTTTAAACTGAGTTATGTTGAGGAGGGAGACAGTATTTAAGTGGGCAGGAGTTCATCAAGTGCTAGAGATAATAGTCTGAACATTATAGAGAGAACTGAGCAACAAGTTCAAGAACCCAGCAGTGGAGGGGAAAAAATTTAAATAAGCAGCCAAGAGGGATGAACCATGGTTTCAGATGTCTCTGCACTAATACACAGAGCATGTGAAATAAGACAAACTTGAACTCTTAACGCAGCAAGGCAAATATGATATAATAGTCATCACTGCAACCTGGTGGATGAATCTCACGTTTGGAATGTAATAATTGAGGGTTCAGAGAAACAGACTAACTAGGAAAGGAGGATGAGAAGCATTATATATCAGGGATGATTATACCATAAATCCTGCAGGCCAGGTTGAGAGCATCTGCGTAAAAATTAAGGGGGAGAAAAACAGCAGTGATCTCATTGTGGGGGTATATTAGAGACCCCCCAAGCCAGACTGAAGAGTTGGACGATGCCTTCCTGGAACAGAAGACAAAAATTTAAGAAAGGAGAGATGTAGTAGTAGTGGGAGATTTCAGTTATCCTGATATTTGCGGGGAGTCACTCTGTGCCAAGACTGTAAAGTCCAACAAATTCCTCACTTGCCTCACTTTCATGGTCCAAAAGGTGGAAAAGGCAACAAGGGGATCAGCAATTTTCGAACTGCTAGTAACCAACAATAAGGACCTGGCTAATGGGTGAAAGTGGTAGGATCCTTAGGTGGGAGGGACCATGTTCTCCTGGAGTTTGTTATACAGTGGAAAAGAGATGCCAAGCATAGTCAAACAAGCATTCTACATTTTTAAGAAAGCTGATTTCAGTAAACTTAGGAAACTACTAGATGTGATTCCATGGTTAAGAACACTAAAAGAGAAGAAAGCGCATGATGGATGGGAGATTCGTAGCAGTGAAATTTTGAAGGCACAATTTCAAACAGTTCCAATGAAATGGAAAAATGGAAGGTGTCTAAGGAACCTGAATGGATATCTAAAGAACTTCCGCTGAGCTGAGATTTAAAAAGGACATGTACAAGAAATGGAAAAAGGGGAAAATCACCAAAGAGGAATTCAATCAAATAGCCAGGATGTGTAGGGAGAAAGCCAGAAAAGTGCTCAGGCTTGCTAGAGAGATTAAAAACAATAAAAAAGCTTTTTTTGGTTACGTTCATAGCAAAAGGAAGAAAATGGATATGATAGGGTCCATAATGGAGAATAAAACCATAACATTCTACTATTATGAAATTTCAAAATACATTGCAAATACATTTTAAACATGATCACTAGAACCTATAACCTGGAACCTAGAACAAACACATATTGGCAAGCCATAACAATCTTTTGTGAGGTGGAAAATCAGAGCAAGTCCACTTGAAAGTAATTGCCATGAGTTAGGGGAACAGCTTATTGATCATCTTCTTGCTAGAGTACATGCTGTAACAAGCCTCTGAGGCTCAGTAGCTCCCATCATGATAAATCTGGCAGTATATCAACCAAAAGAAGCAGGAAGACACTGGATGGTGATTTTTTCCCCGCAGAAATTCTACATGCCTACTAAACTTCAATTATAACAACCATAGTTTCTAATTAAAGCTTGTATGACTATTATTAATAATTTTCATTGAAGGCAGGCAGTGCAATCCAGGGGTGGGGGCAGATGAGCAGCAGTCAGGCACAGCACAACCCTGCCACCTCCAAGAAAACTAGGAATATTCCCCAAGGGCAGTAAGTCGACATCAGCAAATGGGAGTATTCCCAGGTAAAAAGAGCTCATGATGCCTACCAAAGTTGACTCCATTCCCAGGAATGCCCTATCAGTGCTGCTATGGCAGGGACGTAGGTATAGATTTTTATGGGGGGGGGGTCGGGGATGGGGCCCCCCAAGCCCCCCTGAGTTCAAACCCGAGAACCCACCCCCCCTACCTACATCCATGTGCTGTGGGTTCATAAGTAGGATGCTGGCATTGCAGCAGCGTTTGTACCGGGATGCTGCATAGCTGCATGGCTCCCTGGCACCAGTATGTGCCCCACCCCCAGCACAGATGTCACTTGTGCTGTATTGAGTGGCATTTATGCCAGAAACAAGGTCATGCCACATCTAAAGCCCTAAAAGTAAATGAAATACGCAAAACAGTGAGATTATTTGAGACCATCTTCCCAATAAAATGTATTCTTACCTACGGATTCTTTTGGGCGTCTTTCCAATCAGGAAGGTAAATGAGCCTACTTGGTGAACTCTTTTCTCCTTCTGGTGCACTGGATGCATAATATATAGTACAGAGGAATTGCTGGTTTCATCTGCTGAATGATGCTTTCTGGCGGCACATCTTGCTGTAACTTCGTCTGGATTCTGTCTGTACTTCTAAATCAAATTTGAGATAAAACACTTCAACATTTCCTGCTATCTAGTTTTTGTTCTGTGGTTGTATCATGTTTGGCTTCTTTAACACCTGAGATCTTCTGACAGAAATCACCTTTCTGAGGCTCCAAAATATCTATTCGAGGTTCCGAAATATCTATTTGAATCTTCTATTAGTAAACGTATTGATTGTTAACCATTCTAAAATCGTAATGGAGCCTTTGCATGTTATAAAACATTCATTGAAGAATTATCATCTATATATATAAAAATCTAACAGCATGTTTGTCCCTGATGGTCTCCCTCAGAAGCTGCTGGACGGATCGCCCCCAAATTTTCACAGGACGTCCCTCCCTGTTGCGGGCAGGTACTCGGACCTTCAAACCGCCGGAAGTCCATACCTGAGCCAGGTAAAACGTCTTTTCTCTACACTCAGGCCATGAAGCTGCTCTCTCTGTTTAACTGTCACCCTTTAGAATGTTCAGGCAGCCTGTCTGTCTGTGGCTCTGACGGCTTAGAAACAGCCTGTGCAGATGGGCAGAGGTGAGCAGTGAAAACAGTAAATAGGTAATGCTGTTAGGTAATACGAGTGGAAGTGAAACACATACACACTTTGTCAGTGAGACGGCCAGTGGGGTTTCCCCCCCCTCACACACAGGTAACTTTCTAACTCTCTGTGCCTCACTCCACTGCTGCCACACAACACACATTCAGCCTATCCCTCCCACACCTCACTCTGCTCCCTCCCTCACATCCAACCTCACCACTTACCCACATCCTCACCCATATTCGCCACAGCTCTCCTTTACTAAAAAGCGAAGCTGGAGCTCTACTTTTCTTCTAAGAAAATTCACGGGGTGGGGGTGAACCTGCTCTGCTTCTTTTGCACATGGGTCTCTACTTTAACCCAGGGAGCTGGCTCCTCGATCTGATGCCTCACCTCACCTGCCTCTGCTGCCTGGACTGGGATAGCCTGCTTGTCTCAGTTCTGCTTTTACTCTAAGCCAGGGACTGTGCGTGTCACACACCAGCCTCATGGACAGCGGGATTCACACTCTGGACAGTTCCGTTGTGGAATGGGAAGGGTTACCTTATACTAAAAAAACAAGACAGCACCATATAACAATGTGCATTGAAAAGGGAAAGAGGGATTCCATTTGATCACCCCAAAAGGCTATGCTGGGGATCATTGGACATGCATGGACATCTGTGTGGGTTGCGGACTGTGATGAGAAGGACAATTGCCACAGCAATGCGTGGCTGGGCCCGCTAGTTCAACTTATAAACCTCTGTACAGAACAGTTGTTCGCAGCCTTTTCCAAATGAAACTCTCTCACAAAGTATAGAAATATCCTGCCACTGCAGCACTAACATCTAGGATGTATGAGGCAGAAGAAGAACTGGTTTCTGAAGAGATTATGATGTATCATTGTTGTACCAACTGCTTTGTTTTCCCAGTTCCAGTGTTTTTATTCATGTCAGAAATCACTGATGAAATTTTATTCCTTTATCTAAGCCCCAGAATCTTCAGGTTGCTCAAGCCTCTAGCCTATCCTGCAAAAGATAAACTTTCTGACTCTTGGTTCCATTGTGGTCCACCATCTGTCCAATATTTTTCCAGTCAATTCTCAAAATATTTTTCCAGTCAACTCTCAAAAAGGATGTACCTGCCCATGCTTTGGAACCATCAACCAGAAAGTTCTATGGTAGAAGTCATTTTTCCCATACAGTTTTTGCCCAAATCTCTGGGTCACCAGCAGCGACCCTATTTACAGACCCTGGCCACAGAGCAAGCTGAGTGTTACCCTGCTTCCACAATTATTTGGAAATCTGGGGATGTGAAGGACAGGATATTGCACAATAATCTTCTCATTGGGCCTATCCAGACACACACACACACCAGTGCATCTGCTTTGCTCAGGTATCTGCTTTTTTAAAAATAGCAAGTCACAATATTACAGAGGAGATAGCGTAGTGTTAAAGTGCCAGCGTCACCTGATTTATTCTGCTGATACATGCTATTAGAAATTATCAGTATTGCCCTAGATATCTTCTTTTTTTACAGGAAGGATACCTAGAAAAGTGGAGACTGAATTGCCAGCAAACTCTAGAACCCTAGTTGTTGTGTTTTCGCACCAACTTTCCTTTAGGGAGCTTGCAGTATGTGGACATCATGTTCTTATCTGCACAACAATCCTGTGAGGTACACTAGGCTAACAACTGCTCCACAGTGAACAAAGTGAGAATTACCCTGACTTTCTTCAAATGTCTTGGCAACTAGATGAAAGGATGAAGGAAAGGGACAGAATAGAGAACAGAGTAAACAGGCATGATATCAAAGAGAATGAAAAAGAAGGTAGACAAAGTCCAATAAAGAGGTGTATGGTCTATGGAGCAAGAAATAAAGAGGGTGTAAGGTCATGACCATGAGAGGGTCTGCAACTGTTTGCCATCCTAAAAACCGTCCTGCACAGAAGCCCCACTGAATAGACCACAGTTAAGTGGACTTTCTTAGGATTGCATCATAAGACTAGCACAGAAGAGAGAATTCTGTGACCATGCAGTCTCAAACAGGGACAGCCAAAAAGGCAATGGAATGAGGTAACATCACTTTTAATGCACCAACCAGTTTGTAGAATCCAGGCCTCTAGTGATTGGCAACTAACTTATCTGGCACAGGGGAAGATAAAACACGTATTTGGCTTCTGCCATTAAAGCAGTAATTGAAGAGGGAAGAGCCCTCATGGCCTCACCAACCGCAGTGGGAGCAGGTTGTTTAAAGAACAACAATAACCAATTATGGGCTGTAAGTGCCCATCACAGCTGAGTCCTAATTCCACTCTCTTTAATTAACCTACCACCTTTGCTTTTAGTTAATACTTCATTGGTAATAGTGGTTTTGAATATAAATAATATTAGTAAACTTCCTTAAATACTAAAAAATAATCAAAACACCAACATGCCAACTATCTGAATAATTAATTCCTAACTCAAGTGTATTGTGCTTGTTTTGAGCCACTCCATTTCAAATGATTCAAACTACAGTTCAAGTACACCCCTGTTCCAAGACATGTTTTGTGAATGTTTGGTCCTTTGCATTGTACAGGGGTGTAAAAAGCCGGCAGGTCAGTCAAAGACATAATTTTATTTTGTATTAGCTTTATGCTTCCCATTAACCTCCATGCAGGAAGACTCAATATCAAGGATATGATCCAGAAGCCATCTGGTTTCTTTCCTTTCTCAGATCTATGAATAAGCTGTACTCTTCTACATCACACGTTTCTTGCTTATATTGAATGACTATTATTTCTATTTTTTAAAAAATAACTTCAGCTCCGAATTGAAATTTTATTAAAAATATCTTAGCATTAACAGCTGGAATATTGAAAGCACACATTACAAAATTAAATAACCACAGAACAGCACCTGGACCAATGACTTAATGATAACAAGCATAAAAAGTTATCATTCACAGAACATATAGAATACACAGGTTAATTCCAAGGAAACTGCAATTTAAGAATAGTTTAAATGCATTTCATTGTCATTGATCAACATGACAAACTGGAAAATAATTTGTCTCTATTCTCCCCGAACACACGCATGCACGCACCCCTCAGCCACATTTTTTAATTTTATTAGACTTATATCCCACCCATCCCTGGCAATAGCCAGGATTGGGGCAGCATACATTCAATTCAGAACAATACAAAAAACCAACATTAAAATAAGTCAGAGCAATCCTATTTCCCTTCCTATCAGAGGTGGCAATAAGCACCCTTCAGCCCATTAATCATAGTTCCAGATTTTATCCAGAAGAACAGTTGAGAAGGGGGCATAACACAATACACAAAGGTTAATAATAATAATGGTCCAGTTGACCATTGGTAAGTAGGCAGGAGGCCAGCGAAACTGATGTTATAACAATATAACAAAAGCCACATGGAACGGGACAAGGTCTTGATGTCAGTAGACAGACAGTTCCACCGGGCTAGAGTCAGGGTCAAAAAAGCCCTGGCTCTTGTCAAAGCCAGCCTAACGTCCTTAGGGGCTGTGGGATAACGGCAATAGGTTCCCGGTTCCAGTCAACTATATAGCTTCCGCGCAATATGGGGATATGCGGTCCCTAAGATGTAAGGGTCCCAGACTGCATAAGGCCCTTGGTGCTGCAAGACTAACACCGCGATTACGACTCCGGTGAATTCTGCAGCAGTTCGCGGCATTTATTGGCAAGATGGGAGTAGTACTCAATAATTATATGAACAGAGAAACCCCACTGAGGAGCCTGGCCACTGCATGTTGAACCAGTTTTACCTTCTGGATCACACTCAAGGGCAGGCCTGTGTAAAGCAAGTTACAATGGTCTAACCTGGAGGCATCGTCACAATCACCGTGACCCTCTCCAACGGCCAACTACGTGAGAGATAAGGGGCTAACTGCCTGGTCTGGCGTAGATGGAAAAATGGCACTTTGGCCATGTGGGTGACCTGGCCCTGAATCGATAAGGAGGGCTCCATAATCACACCCAGTCAAACTGAGGCAGTTGAAAGCCCTCAAGCATCTTCCACCAGCCCAACCACAGGACCTCCATCCTGTGTCACAAAGAATATAACTTTTTCTTTAGTCACAAAGAACTTTCCTTGCTGAACCAAGTCTCTACAAATATTTTGCAATAAAATCCACTGCAGCTGACAGAACTCCTTTTGTTTATGTGACCTACCAATACCAACGCAATACAAAATACAGATGCCACAACGCAAAGTTCTTAATAATGCTACTGTTGTATTTACAGTATTCCTCAGAGCACTTAAACCTGCACCGGGCATAGAAGGGGCACATTCCGCCCCCCTCCCAGCTGACAGAATGCTGAGTTCTCTCATTTACACCACACTGCAATAACATAAAGAGGGGTTTACCATTAATCCAGGTTTTACTACAAAGCATCCTGTTATTTCTCTGTCAAACACTGTCAAGAGTGCCAAGTGTCTGTCATCCAATTCAAGGGATTAAGTCTTCTTTTATAGTGTGATACTTGTACAATTTTAAAAATACAGATATAGTTTCTTAGCACTGATCACAGTCTATATTTTGGACAGGATTCATGCCGCAAAGGTTGAATATGACAGCTGGCAGGAAGCTGAGGGGAGAATGCATCCTCCCCCTTTTCAGTCACCACATTTCAGTTGCCATAGCGATTAATCCTCAATTCAATGGCTGTCTTTGTACATTTCTTTTCAGTAAAACTTTAAGTAAACTTAAAGTTGAAAACAAGCAGTTGACTGAAAAAAAGAGGCTCGACATAACCAAGAGGTACAGTATAATTTTTGTGACCAGTATATTTCCATGTATTAAAACAGCAAATTAACTCTAATACAGAATACAACTTCTTTGAACCTCTTAAATATATCCTGTCCCTGTTCATATAATTATTCAGTGAAGTAATTTTTCCTTTTTATTACCATGAATGTTGCTGCTCTGTGTGTATTTAAAGGGGATCCCGGTACACGCACTCTCCACTAACAACAGCTTCAAAAAAAAGGAGCCAACCAGGCCATCCCAGACCCCTGTAATTTTGAATTCTTATTTAGACTGTTTAGAACTTTTACCAATTAACACAGAAACTAATTAGGGTATTAATTAAGGAATCCAGACATTCAACTCAAAATATAGTAGAAACAGTTGAAGAGGATGTTTCCCCTGGTTCCAGAAGGTTCACATTACTTCTACATTAAATTTTTTAAAAGTACCTCCATCCCTCAAAAAAGAAAGACATGCCAGCTACCCTAGAAGCAAAAGAGCATGAAGAAGAAGAAGAAGAGGAGGAGGAGGAGGAGGAGGAGGGGCTTACAATCTCCTTGCCCTTCCCGCCTCACAACAAACACCCTGTGAGGTGGGTGGGGCTGAGAGAGCTCAGTAGAACTGTGACTAGCCCAAGGTCACCCAGCTGGCGTGTGTGGGAGTGTACAGGCTAATCTGAATTCCCCAGATAAGCCTCCACAGCTCAGGCGGCAGAGCTGGGAATCAAACCCGGTTCCTCCAGATTAGATACATGAGCTCTTAACCTCCTACGCCACATTAGAGGAACAAAAAGACTAGAACACTCACTATTAAGGTGAATCAAGATTTGTATATGAGCAAAGCAGTTGTATGACTTTTTAGTATATAAACAAAATAACAGGTGATTTTTTTAACATTCAACAGTACTACCCAAACATCTGTCATTCCAAAATTTTGGGAACAATTGCGGCAAAGCCACATGGCAGTCATGTGGGAGGGAAAATCAGTCCCACCCACACAGGAGCCATTTTTCCTGAACCAATCACTACAGAGGTCACTCGCTGCATATGCTACTAGTGTGCTTTTTGACAGTTTCACCAACGGGCATGCTGGTGTCTATTACCTTTTTAAAAGAGTTGTAGAAATCCCCATCACCCCCAATTGCATGCAAGGGAAATGGCCCCCATGACTGGGGCAGTCTGTCAGCTTCAGCAACACTGGAGCTTCCTTAGGGAAACACTGCTGCTGCTGTGTGGGCAAAAGGCCTAAGTCTAAATACTTCAAAGCTAATTTCCATGGGCATCTCTGAATTGAGTATTTACCTATTGAGAGCTCAAGACTTGGGAGAATAATACATGTGAATGTCTACATGTGAATGTCTACTTGCACATTAACTGATGGAAAGCCACTTACTGCTACAAGAACAAAACCAAGGCTGATTTCGCATGGGCCAAAAACAGCAGTGTGAAAGCAGTGTGAAAATGGTATAAACCCTTTGTGGCGTTTCCCCTAGTTGCCCCGGCCCCGCAGGAGGCTGTACCGACCCATCTTCCCTGACCTGGGGGTTGGACTCCCCCGACGATGTTACATTAGCTTGGCCCTGAGGGCCAAGGAACAGTCTTGCCCACAGGGCGCCTTGCGTTAGGACACGCCTTGTACCCTCCTCCCGTACGCTAGCCTGAGGTCCCGGTGCTGTTTGTCAGAGCTACCGGCTTGCCTGACCCCTCTCCCTCTCTCTGTTGCCTCACAGAAGAGAGCTCTCTGATTGTTTCTCCCCTTCTCCGGCTTCCTTGCCCCACCCTGTTATGCTTCACAGGGGTGGGGTGGATGTGCAGCTGGTGTGAAGCCCGGGGTCCCCCAGCCTGTTCCCCCACAGCGCTGGGCAGCAGCCCCTTCTAAGCTCCTTGCCTCTCTACCACCCCCTTCCCCTGCCAACGCCCTCCCCAGTCCCTGCTGCAGCGGCAGCTCCAGAGGCCCATTTCCCTTCTCCTTTTATCTTGTACTCTTCTTGGCCCAGCTGCAGCTCATCACTCTCTCTCACAGCCGGTTGAGCTGTGAGAGGCCCCTCCCTGCCAACTCTCACTCTGCTGGCTTTTACTCTGTTAGCTGTTATCCTGCTGTCTCTCCCTTTGCCAGCCCTTGCCCTGCCTGCTGTGCTGAGTCCAGGCACTGAGGACATGGCCGCGCCCGGACACCCTTTTACACCGTTTTAAACCCTTTCACACCGTTTTCACACCGTTTTCACACCACTGTTTTTGGCCCATGCGGAACCAGCCCAAGAGACCATCAGGCGCAGTGCCTTGCTCCACCTTTCTCTCTTTGCTTTTGTGTCAGAAGAGACATAAGCAAAGGGTCAGGTAGAGAGATATTTTCAATCATTTTCCCAACTTTTCTGTGAGATGAAAATACACAAAAAGTAATGCACTTGATCGGCCTAATTAGCACATGTGTAATACATAAACTATATTACACAGATTTGGATAATTTGAACACAGCGACACTGTGGCAGCAGCACAAGAGTCAAGTCATTTCATGACTCTGAAAAGATTCACAGAGACCATGCATTCCCATTTCCTCTTTATGTCTTGTGAAACTTTGCAAAAAAATTTATATCTATAAGGAACTATAGAAATCAGCACTGAAATCATATTGTTAATCAGCACACTTGCTCTTAAAGGACACAAAATCTTTATAAAATTGGTAGACAGTTCAGACTGTTAGTAAAAGAAATTACAGGAGATACAGAGGAGTCAACCCAAACTCTAAGAGCTGCATAGAAGAAAGAACTATTCTAGATGCAGTTTATGCCTTCATTGTAGCATTGTGATCTGGAAATTCTAAAGTGACATGGAGGGTCAAGCAACTGCAGGGAACCACTGTTTGTTAACGCACCCTTCTATGTATTATCTAACAAAAATGTCATAAAGCAGAACATTGCATTTTTAAAAAAAATAGCAAATACATATCAGTGCACACAGTCATCTCTGGTTTGTGTGAAACAAAACCACATTTTCTATGCCTAGATGAAAATAGCTAGGGGGAAAATCTAGATGAAAATTAACTTTCTCCTTCAAAAAGTAATGTCTGTCCATTTTCTAGTTCCCCTGCTACAGAAATAGCAACACTAGCTTTCTTAATGGTCTCCTTGAAGCACCTGTTCCAAGTGCTACCCACAGATGCCAAAACTGGAAGAATGCACAGGAAAATATGGAGGTTGTTTAAAAAACAACAGAAAACTTTTTTTCCAAATCCTTCTCTTTACCTTGGAACTGCACACTGCTATGTTTGCAGGGATTTGAGAAAACTGCTGCAGCTCAAACACATCTCGCACTGCCCATCGGCTCATCTGATTTTCAGCCTTGCTTGAACCAACCACTTTTTGGTTTGAATGAACATATGAGACTTCAGCAACATCATCTAGTGATTGAAAAAGGACAAAATTTAGATGTTTAATATGTATACTTATTGGAAAACAAGCAGTAAAAGTTACAGATTTCTGTTTCATACAACAATAGGTACTGTATTCAGGCATGAATGTTTGAAACTTTCATTGTTTCTGAAGCTATAGAAAGAAAATTTGGTTTGAAAATAATGGTATTACTAATTCAACATTCATACTTGATACTCAGATAACATAGCTGCATGGTTATCTAAATAGACAACTGAAGAGTAACAAAGAAATTAGCAAGAACAATTAAAAAAGGAAAGATTCAACAGATACAAAACTTAGTTTAGATCGTAGTACAGGCAGGGAGTAAATCTCAAATTTTTCACTTGTAGAATGAGCATCTAAAGCTCTAATGACAATTACAAAGAAAGCTTAAATAGTTGATATAGGATATTATGAGACAGCTGAGGCTTTATCTGACACACTGTTTATTTTTGTTTCAAAAACTGCTCATCAAAATTATTCAACAAAATAATAGGAATGCCAGGACTACAACTCCTAATACCTCCCCTCCTTGCCCCTTCTTATGAACACCACCAAGTTTTTGCCTACAAAGAAATCCTCTCTAAAGCTGTTTCAGCATAGCCAGAGGCAGCGGCTTCCTACCGGCATAAGTGAAGCCAGAGGAGCAGCAGGACCGTTCGCATGGTCCCATGTGGGCAGTCCCGACACCGCTGCTGCCTGCAGGGGCGGCTCCGCACTGAGCCACCCAGGATGTCTGCAAAGGACTTACCCTGCCTTCCTCTGCAGCTCCGGGCAGCTGGAAAGACACGCCCTCGCTGCCCTCCGACCCTCAAGGTCACAGGGCAGCGCGGGCATGTCTTTCCAGCCGCCCAGAGCTGCACAGGGAGGCAAGGTAAGTCCCTTGCAGATACTAGAGGGGACAAAAGTGGCAGCCTCATGTGGGTGAGGTTTGCACCGTGCCGGCAGGAAGACTCCGCTTTTTAAAAAGTGGCATCTTTGCACCGCTTGGGCAGGTCCAGCACAGCACTGCTACAATGCGGGAGCGCCTGCTGTGCGAACAGCACTTCAGGGACAGGGTTTTAGCTGTCCCTAGGGCGCTGTTTTCTGTCCATGCGGAAACAGCCTAAACTTGCATGGCTGCAATTGCACACATTGCAGAAAGTGCCAGCTTAATTATCTTCTTAGAATCACTTTCAACATGTTTTTGGTCATTCCACACTTTACTGTCCTCCTACTAGCTACACTTTATTGTATCGTGAGGATCATACAATCAACCAAGAATATAGTAACACTGTAAACACAGTTCCATAAGTACCATGGAATGTAGCCATCATTCAGACTGCGGAGCTTCACTAACACAGGAGCTCTTTCCTACTTCTCGTGTCTTCAACAGCCTGTTAGACAATGCAGTTCAAAGCAAAATCTTTGGAAATGGCAGACCCCTCCCACCCATTTCATGAAGAGAATTTCCTTCTGCTGGCTTAAGAGCACCTATGGCACCACTCTGTTCTATGTCAAAGAAAAAAAACCCAACCATTTGGCTACTATTCTCTGATAATGTATTTATAATTACCAAGGAGGCTATCCAACGATCCCAGTTTTTCTCGTTTTGTAAATGTTTGATTGCTGTAAGACATCTGAGATGTTTTGGAATTAGTTTGTTTTCTCAGTGTAACAGAGGCATGGTTACCATATCTTGCTAATCTGGATTCAAAATGAATGCTACACCTTTTACTTGTTACCCTTTGATTTCTAACATCAATCTTCCTAATTGGTACATTGTCTTCTGATGATGAAAACTCTTCAATATTTTGAGAGTCAGTATTATTTCTCTCCATGCTTGCATTATTTCCATGTAAAACAGTTTGGGAAGAGTTATTAAGCTCTTTAGCATGGAAGTGCTTCTGTTTCAGACTGCTGGTAGTTTGCTGCATTCCTGATATGGGCTTTAGTGACATTTCAATATCTTCAGACTCATCACTATTGCCACTTGTTTCTTTCATAAATGGATTCTTTTGGATGTTTTTAGATGATTTCATTTTACTGAAAAGGGACATTTTGCTATGATTTTTCACAGAAGTGAAACATGTTTGCTCAGCCATAAGAAGTTTTTCTGTATCTGTAATTTCTGTATCTTTTCTTATACTTTCACAGTTTACTGCAGTTTCTACATCACAAGGAGCCTGAGAAGGAAAGATAATATCTTCACTTTCAGATGAATTATCTTCATTCTCTGTAACTATCCCAACTTGATTTAAATTATTCTTCTCCTTGTATTTACTGGCAATGTCATTTTTTCCCTCAGAATCTGGTGTAACTTGATAAATATGATGTCCTGTTTCAGTAAACATTTCTTGTTTTGTTTTGGGGGATGCTGACATTTTTTTGTGTCCAGAAACACTGCAATGGTCCTTGGGTTTCAGAACAACATTATTTTTGGAGCATCTTTTGATTCTTTGCTCTACTGACTTATTATCATCACTTTCATCATCTGAGGCACCAATGCTATTGCCATCTTCATCTCCTTTAATTCCCTTTTCCAAAAGTTTAGAAAACCCACACTGCAATAAAGAAAGCTGTCCCTGGGAAATTTTGGCCTTTTTTGTACTGCAGCGGTTTCTTTGATCAGCTTTTGTTTTAGAAGTTCCCATTGGTTCCTCCTCATCACTGAAGTTGCTGCTATAATCCAGCTCTTCCTTTTTTAGTTGCTCTTTGAGACGAACAATGTCTTCACCTTCACAACCACGTTCATCAGGCTAAAGACACACAAAACAAGACAATATGAAACATGTAATTTTCCAGGACTCACTCTTATTTACTCACAAACACAAAAAAACCTTCACTTGTAGATTAACTGGTTATCAACTCCTACTAAATCCAGTAAGGCTTTGTTCTAGTAAACATCTAGCAAACTTTCTGAAAGGAAACATTCTACTAATACCCTTAAAAAGTAATTTCTGTTTAATTTTTACTGAACTTGTTTGGTTGTTTACTGAATCTTATTTTTCATCTGATACTAATGTGTTTAAGACATAATTATATATAAATATAATTTATATATTAAATTATGATGTACACCACCCTGCGCCTACTGGGGAGGGCAGTCTAAAAATATAATAAATAAATAAATAAATAAATATTATGTGAACTGTGCTCACAGAGATACTTCAAAATACAGAAGACTGGGAAAGAAGAGAAATAAAACCTAAACCTAATTCTCAATCCACCTTATAAATAGCTGTTATGACACTTGAAAGAGCTATCAAAGTGGGTTTTATTCCTGCGGTTATGCATGGGATTTAGAACTGTGAACAGCAATGAAGTATCATCGTAACAATTTGTCCTAGGCACCCATTTGCATCTTTCTCAAAAGACCTCTTCTCCAAAGCAAAGATCTAACCTACTTCATTTGACCAGGATGTGCTTTGAAAGAGGCAAGAGGGTATCCCTTCTGGATCTGCAGAAGTACCCATTTAGAAGTACCCAAGTATCCACTATAGCAGAATGCTTGGCTTGGATACAGTCACTGCTCTAAAAATAAGTGTCCAATAGAAACATTTATTGGGGGGTAATGGAGAACTCTTATAGAAGAAAGCTAATGGGTCACTACTACAATGCAAACTTATTTCAATGTTGAATGGCACATTCTAAAAACAGTTTATCCTTCAGAACAGCATTCTGTTCATCCCACATTCTTTCTTTTCTAATTTATCCATTGCTAGTGAAATTTATAAAAAAAAACACTTCCAGAAAACTTTAGTCTGCAATGCTTCATAATATACTCATTTAAAAAAAACTTGAAAAATTACCATTTGCTGGGGTTCCTCTTCTAAACACATAGTAGCTGTCATGACACCAGCTTCCACTCTGCCCTCCCTCTATAAAACAGCAAGGGGATTTACTTATGATTCACATCTACATCACATAAATGAATTTAGGCCAGCAATCTTCAACATGGTGCTCAAAGACGCTGGAGCATGCTTTTTGAGTCCAGCATAGAATTGAGTCTTGCATAGAATTGGGGGGGGGGGGGGAGGAGGAGAAGGTGGTAGTTTCAGATCACTCCTTCCCAGCTGACTGTCTAGTAAAATACTGGGCACAGGCATATAAAAATCATATACTGACTTCATTATGTCTTTGGTAGCTTCTCTCTCTCTCCTGGAAAGTTAAAACTAAACAGCATTTCTTCCACAAAGCAAAGAACTGTCCTTGGTTTTCCTATCCCTACTTAGAGTAAGAGGTACTTCAGATGGATCCAGGCATCACTTTTGCTGGTGTAAGAAGCATCCATTTGGAAGCAATCATTTCCATCAAAGGAGAATGCTTGGCTTAGAACATCTGAACATATTATAATATTTTGTGATGGCATCTACATTTCTTTTCCAAAATTCCAGAAGTGCCCAAAGGATGAACAGGGCTGGGGACCCCACAACACATAAGCTGTAATTACAAGCTGAAAACAATGACAGATACATGTGGTAGTGTAACCAGTGGCGTAATGCCCATTGGACAAAGTGGGCAGCTGCCCAGGGCGCCCCCTTGTGGTGGGCACCAAAAATGCAGGGTCCGTTTGTGGGTTTTTTTGGTATTTTAGTGGGTTTTCTGTTTTTGGCCTGCAGGGGGTGCAGTTTTTAGGCTAGCAGCACCACAATTTCATGGATGTTTCTGGAAACGCTCCTGATGCTATCACCCAGGTTTGGTGAGATTTGGTTTAGGGAGTCCAAAGTTATGGACTCCCAAAGGGGGTGCCCCATCCCCATTATTTCCTGGGAGGTATCATCAGGAGAGCCTCTTACTGATACCACTCAGTTTTTGTGAAGTTTGGTCCAGGGGGTCCAAAGCTATGGACTCCCAAAGGGGGTGCCCCCATCACCCACTGTTTCCAATGGGAGCTAATAGAAGATGGGGCTACACCTTTGAGGGTCCATAACTTTGGACCCACTGAACCAAACCTCACAATACTTGGGTGGTATCATTAGGAGAGTCTCCTAAAGATACCCTGAAAGTTTGGTTCTGCTAGCTTAACAATTGCACCCCTGACAGCAGGCACCCCCTAAATTTCCCCAGATTTTCCTTTTAACCCCCTCCCCTTTGGCATGGATTTAAAGGGAGAATCTGAGGTCCCCAGTTTAAACATTGAAATTAATGCTGTTTCAGGGTGGGGGAGAATCAACCCCAAAATAGCATCACTTTCAATGTTGTTTAAACTGGGAACCCCAGATTCTCCCTTTAAGATGGATTTAAAAGGAGAATCTGGGCTCCCTAGTTTAAACACCATTGAAAATGATGCTGTTTGGTGGTGAATTCCAGCATCACTTGTTTAAACTAGGGAGCCCAGATTCTCCTTTTAAATCCACCTTAAATGGAAAATCTGGAGTTCCCAGTTTAAATAACATTGAAAGCGATGCTGTTTCCCTCAATTGGGGGGACTGGATACAACACCATAAAATGTTTTCATAGCAGTAATAAAACATTTTGAAAGCATTTTGAAAATATTTTCAAAAAAATATTTCTGCTGTGTGGCATGGCCTATTGCTGTGTTCAGATTTGTGAGTTGGGGCATATTCTTTCATGTGATGGTGACTTTGAAACAACCTGGTGTAAAAAATCATTTCTTGGTCACGGTGGGGTAGGGCAGCTGCCCATGGGGGTCCGCCAAACTCCAGTTTGCCTAGATACACCACTGGACGTAGCTACAAGGGAGACAGGGGGTGCGCGTTGCACCGGGCACACACCCGGCGGGCATCAAACTCAGGTTTTGCCCAGGGGTCCAGTTTGCCTAGTATACCACTGAGTGTAACAGACAACTTCTAGCTCCACCTTCCACAAGTCACAGCCATTCCTTGTTTCCAACTAATGGAAGTCTGTGGACTTGTAAAAGGGAGAAAGGATGGAGGAAATGTGTGTAAAAACTGCTACTGGGGCTGTGACAGATGGTGGAGGCAGCACCTTGCCACCACAGGTAGTTAATTGCTGTTCCATATTTCACTGTATTTGAAGAATTTTTCATAAGAGGTAACACATAGCAACAATACACAGTGAGAAAAAGAGATAATATTCAAGAAGCAAAAGCTAAACATTATACCTCCAGTATCTCTTTTGTAAGACACGATCCATGGTCCCGAAACTTGAAAAGGTTATTGATTCCAAAAAGTTCTCCCTGATGATCTTTTGATCCTTGCACTGCCTCAAAATACCGCTTTGCATTTTCACTTCCCACCACTACACAATGCAACTGCTACAACAGAAAATAAAAGATTTCAGAAGCCTGTTCCTGCATCATGTCAAAAATTCCCGGATTTACAGTAAATATGCATTATCAGCGCAAATACAAACAAAGTCATGAATAAACACATTCATTTCACCTAGCAGATGCTGCCACTGTGAAATCAAATTAATCTAAATAGGTGTATGAGAAAGAAAATATCACAGGAAGTCACTGGTGTCCTTTGTATAACTGCAATAACTTCATTCCATTAACTAACGATCTAAAATATGTATACTATTTGCAATATTTTTATAACTAACCGCAATAAAGATAACAAAAAGTTATTTTACATACCTAACAATTTAATCCAAAGATATCAACCTTAGTGCATTGATGATGCAAGCAATGTGCTAGTGTTGCTACTAGTGGTAGTGTTGCTATGGTAGTGTTGCTACTAGGGGGATGGGGGCTTTCCAGTGTTTTGCACTGAGTGTCACATGTATGACTATCTGCCACTAGGACAGAAGTCGTGGGTGTGCCCTCGCTGCAATGAGCTCCTGGCACTCAAGGAACGTGTGCGTTCTCTTGAAGCCAAGGTGGCAGACCTGGAGAAGCTGAAAGAGGCAGAGAGGGTGACAGACAAGGCTTTCAGGGACCTAACAGCTGGGTCCCACTCCCAAGGTGACATCTCTTCAGATGTCATGGAGAATGAAGGTCTTGGGGACGGAGGGTGCCAGTCTGAGGAGGTGGAAGATGCTCCCTTAGATGGGATCCCTCCCTTAACTGGTGATCAGCTATCCTCTCGCACTGAGGATACCCCTCGGGGAGGTAGGGGGCTCCTTGTAGTGGGTGATTCGATCATTAGAAATGTAGAGAGTTGGGTTTGTGAGAGGCGTGATGACCGCATGGTGACTTGCCTGCCTGGTGCGAAGGTTGCGGATGTCACGCTTCGTCTAGATAGGCTTTTAGACAGTGCTGAGGTGAAGTCAGCAGTTGTGGTCCACATTGGCACCAACAACATTGGGAAATGTAGCCGGGAGATTCTGGAAGCTAAATTTAGGCTGCTAGGAAACAGGTTGAAGTCCAGGACCTCCAAGGTGGCATTCTCAGAAATGCTACCCGTTCCACGCGCAGGGCGAGCTAGGCAAGCGGAGATACAGGGTCTCAATGCGTGGATGAGAAGGTGGTGTAAGGCAGAGGGTTTCAGATTTGTCAGGAACTGGGGAACCTTTTGGGACAAGGCAGGCCTGTCCAAACGGGACGGGCTTCATCTTAACCAAAGAGGAACCAGGCTGCTGGCGCTCAACATTAAAAAGGTGGCAGAACAGCTTTTAAACTGATCACTGGGGGAAAGCCGACAGGAGCTGAGGTGACTTCGGTTCGGAATACGGTATCTATGGGGATGCAGACACAGAGGGAGGTTTTTCTAAATGAACCACAAACAAGCGAGGAACATAGCAATGTGCATGTGACAAGGGATAGTGTCTACAAAAGACTTGAGGGTAAAGCACATAAATCCCAGGTTAAGGACAGAGACAGGGTATACAGGTGTCTCTATGCTAATAGTAGAAGCATTCGACCTAAAATGGGGGAGCTAGAGTACAGAGTTTTGAAGGAGGACTTTGATATAGTGGGCATTACAGAGACATGATGGAATGAGGAGAACCAGTGGGATGCTGTTATACCAGGCTACAGGCTCTATAGGAAGGATAGGACAGGGCACATTGGGGGTGGAGTTGCCCTTTACATCAAAGAGAGAATATTATCACATAAAATAGACAATGCAAGGGGAGCTGGTTCCCCTACAGAATCACTGTGGATATCAATACCAGGTGTGTAGGACAGTTTAATATTAGGAATATATTATCGTCCCCCTGACCAAAGTGCACAAGAGGATTCTGAGATGGAAAAAGAAATTAGAGAGGCCAACAAAAACAAAAATGTAGTGGTAATGGGTGATTTTAACTATCCCCATATAAACTGGAAAAATGCATGTTCAGGTCATAGTAAGGAGAGAACATTCCTGGATATGCTAAATGACTGTGGCTTAGAGCAGATGGTTGTAGAACCAACCAGGGGAGAGGTGATCCTAGATCTAATTCTATGTGGGACCCAGGACCTGGTGCAGGAAGTCAGTGTTGTTGAGCCGATAGGGAACAGCGACCACAATGCTGTCAGATTCAGTATCTCAGCATGCGAACAAGTGGCAACTACTAATGTAGTTACATTCGCCTTCAGAAAGGGAAATTTCTCAAAGATGAGGGGGATAGTGCGCAGGAAGCTGAAAGGGAAAATCAAGAGAGTCAAAACTGTCCAGGATGCTTGGAGGTTATTTAAAGACACAGTAATAAAAGCTCAGCTGGAATGTGTTCCACAGGTTAGGAAAGGCAGCACCCAGTCCAAAAGAAAGCCACCATGGTTAACAAGAGAGGTTGAGGAAATTATCAGAAAAAAGAAAATGTCTTTTAGAAAATGGAAGTCCAGTTTGGCTGATGAAGAATATGAGAGGGAACACAAATGGTGGCAAAAGAGAAGCAAGTTAGCTGTAAGGGAGGCAAAAAAGGATTATGAGGAACGCATGGCTGCGAACATCAAGACCAGCAACAAACAGTTCTTCAAGTACATCAAAAGCAGGAAGCCAGCAAGGGAAGCGGTAGGCCCGTTAGATGACAAAGGAACAAAGGGTGTGCTAAAAGATGGCAGGGAGACTGCAGAGAAGCTGAATGAATTCTTTGCATCTGTCTTCACCCAAGAGGAGGTGAGGAACATTCCTGCACCTGAACCAAGCTTCTTAGGAGGCGAATCCGAGGAACTAGCGAAGATAGTGGTAGACAAGGAAGAAGTTCTGGCAGCCATTGATAAACTAAATTCCCCCCCCCTCCAGAGCACGCTGGAGGATGAGGTGAGTGGAGGGGACGAGGAAAGCACCGTCTTCCCAGCGGTGCGGTTCGCACTGTACCGATGGGAAGACGGTGTTTTAGAATAACCTTGCTCAATTAGCGAGGTTATTAGGAGCGGTTTCACGCTGCTCCTGGGCGGCCAGGACGGCGCTGCTGCGATCTAGCAGCGTCTCCTGTGTGAACAGCTGCCCAGGAGCAGCTTTTTGCTTTCCCTGGGCCGCTGTAAATGGCCCGTGCGGAAAAGGCTGTAGTTATATAACAGTATGTGAAGAGAAATAATAACTTTGTAAGAGGCATACACAAATATATCAGTTTTTTACTCAACTACTTTGCTATGTTTCTGGGTTTTTTATTGTAACTCCAACAGTCCTCTCCTTTTGGTGTACTGAAAGCAAATAAGATTGTAAGGATGATGATGATAGTCTTCATTATCATAATCAAGAAAATTTACATGCTTCATCTCCAGGAACCTGCCTGAAGTGACTTAACAAAATAGTAAAAACAAAGCATTAAATGAGACTAATTAATTTAGAATAACTTTAAACTCAGCTGAGCATAAAAACTTATTATTTTGCAGCTCATAAAGTGGACCTGGTATACATGATTGAGACCTGGGTGCAGGAAGGGGAGATGGTTGCACTGAAAGAACTGACTACCCCGGGTCTTTTGGTCCTCCATCAGTCCCAGACAAAGGGTGGGGGTGGGGGGATGGCAATAATCCTCCAGGAGGCTTTCTCCTTCAAGCAATCCACACCCCAACGATTTTCGGTATGGATTGTGTAGGCTTGGTGTGGGACAGAATGGAGAGTTTGGTCGTCTTGCTGGTGTACGTGCCCCTAGTGCACCAACAGACAGCCTGTCAAGCCTGTGGGAGGTTGTCCTGGACTGGGCCTTGAGCTACCATAGGCTGTTTGTCTGTATTTTTCTGAGGGGGTTTCAGTTTGATTTTGTCAAATGCACACTACTATCTTTCAGTTTAATCAAACACTCTGTTTTGCTTAAGTACATATTTGACCAGTTCTCTGCCAACTGCACCGGCTGCCCGTTGAATTCTGGATCATGTTCAAGGTTCTGGTGTGAACCTTCAAGTGATCTGGGATCACCTCTCCCTATATTGTCCCCAGAGGACATTATGCTCCCCTCCTGGTAGTCCCTAGACCCAAAAATATCCAGCTAGCCTCAACTAGGACCAGAGGATTTTCTACTGTGGTCCTGAACCTGGCCTGGTGGAACTTTATGTCAGCTAAGACCTGGGACCTACAAGAGGAAGATGTTCTGCCACGCTGTGGTTGAAATGTCACTGGTTTTCCAACTAACTGGCCTCCCAAATCCACTCATTCCTTAGTATAATTTAAATCAGCATCGGGACGGGAGGAATGGGCTGACTGAGGGTAAATGGAAATTAATTTTAATTGGGACTTCAACTATATATCTATTGGTGCTTATTATAGAAATTTATGGTTGTTTTTTTAAGGATTGTTTAGGGGTAGTTTGGTTGAATTATGTATCGCATGTTGTTATTGGACTGTTGTTAGCCGCCCTGAGCCCGGCCTGCACTGGGAAAAGGCAAGATAAATAAAATCAAATAAAATGAAAATGAAAAGACCATAAAAATATACCACTGACAGCTTATCTAGTTTTAGGAACAGTTTCCTGGCTGTTGAAACAATAGGATTATTCACCTACTTAAGAGTTTAAGAACATGTTTAAAGGCTTGGGTGGATTTGGGCCAAAGTAGAGAAAATGTACCAACTTACTGAATTAAACATCAGGAGTAAAAGAAGAAACACCATAGTTTCAGTCTTATACATCTTACCTAGAAATTCATATACTTTGAAACATTTGTAACAAGCGCATAACACAGTAAAGACATCTTCTTTGAGTTTTTAATTGAAACCAAATTAATCTCAAGTTGTGTCCTTTTCCTTCGACTTAAAGTGTGGTACATTAATGGGCTATGGAAGATTGTGAGAGTTTGATAACTTTAATGAAAGGGAGTTTTACCCCCATGAGAATATATTGTGATGGTTAGTGAAGCAGGGGTGCAATCTTGGCTGTTCATAGGATGGTTGAAAGTGGCTGATTATACTTTAATAAATAATATTTATATCATAATGACACATTTTGGTAATCTTTGGGAAAGTTCAAGTCTTTTTGAACTAATGTATAATATATGATGCTGTTTATAGAACTATATACATAAAATGTTGATCTCAGACTTTATTGCTTCCCCATTTGTTCTATTATTATAAAGGGCTGGTGGAATAGGACTCAATTTCATTGGTGCCAATATTGTCATTTTGTTTGACCCAACGTGGAATCCTGCTAATGATCTTCAAGCCATTGACAGGTACAGTTGTTAAAAATTGTGTAGCTTTTGTTTTTGCTTGGTGGGTCTTTGTTTTGATCCTGGAAATTTTGTTCTTGCAGAGCTTACAGGATTGGCCAGTCCAGGGATGTGAAAGTATTTAGACTAATCTCTTTGGGAACAGTGGAAGAGATAATGTATTTGCGCCAGCTTTATAAACAGGTAAAGAATTCACAGTGTTTTGATTCAGATAGCTTACTTTTGGATCAAATTACTATTCTTTCTGATCTGTTGCATGAGGATGCAAGATAATTTAGTGAAAAGCATTTATCCTTAACCTAGTATTAAAATGGATGTATTGTTTCTAAGCAAATAACTAAAAACAAAGAAGATTCTGACTTTCTAAAGGCCAAACCCTAAAGGCCAACAGAATATCTTTAGCACATGATCACATTTATTCTCATTTTTATAATTTACTAGAACAATCTAATTTACTGTTGTAGAAACATTAGCATAACAATATAATATAACATTGTAGAAATATTAGCTTAACAATGTAACATAAAAAACTCCCCATTGTATCTAGAAAAATTGCTATTTCATTAATTGATCAAGTTTCACTGTCCCATTTCTATACTGTACAGCCATGCCTTGAGTTTTAGAATCATGAACACCCGTAATTATGTTTGTTCCCATTCATCGTTTGTCACTCCTTCAGTTCCCATTGTTTTTGTCTTTATTGATTACACTTTTTTAATCTTTTTCTTTCATTCCCAAGCTTTTGTTTTCTGTGCTCTTGGAGTAGGAGATTGTCTTCTTTTACATATGCTGCTCTGTGAAGCACCATATAAAATGAAAGTACTATAATAAATGAATACATTTCTGATAAGTGTCAGAATTTTCTTACAGCCCTTTTAAAACATAGCTGTATGTCCCAGCCATACATGTGCTGAAGACACCTGGAGTTTTTCTACATTCTTTTTCAAATTCTGCAGTTTTTTCAGATCTCTTGAAAGTTTAAAGGGCACCTTGAAAACTATCATTTATTTCAATATGAGCCCTTGTGGGTCACAGCCCACTTCATCAGCTAAATATCTGGTGCAAAATTGCACTAGGGATTTTTGGGGGGTAGGTAGAGAGGAGAATCTTATTAATACATTTTTCCTAATAGCCTTTCACGTGTTCAAATGGCTATTATTTTTCTAGGACTCTCCATCATTTTCTAGAATTCTCCTTACTGATGTGCAGTGTTTTCTTGTTGCTGCCCTAGTGTTTTCATCTGCTTGGCCATTCCTTCCACACATGAACACCTGGCAAAAGGGAAAATGATTGCAGTACTGGGGACTTAAACCAATTTCTCTGTGACTTCCTGGCCATGTATTCATTAGAGGACTGCTAGTGGTTATTTCACACTTCTTATAGTGCAGCCAGATACTAATCTCTTGCTCCTGTTCTTTGTTATGTTAGGCATGGGGACAATGTAAATTGCGGGGGCAGGGTGATGACAAAAGCATGACCTCATCAACATGTGTCAGTTGGTGACTTCCATGTCTCCCTGTGTGGAAGGCACTGCTGTCAGCCTGTGCCATAGTTGATGGGGCATGGCATAGTTGGCTATGGAGTCTGCTGCAATTGCTGTGCAGTATGCACCTTGGCATGAGATTTCTTTCATGTCTTTTGAGGACTGGACGAAGGATACCACTAAGAACATAAGAACATAAGAACAAGCCAGCTGGATCAGACCAAAGTCCATCTAGTCCAGCTCTCTGCTACCCACCAGGTGCCTTTGGGAGCTCACATGTAGGATGTGAACGCAATGGCCTTCTGCGGCTGTTGCTCCCGATCACCTGGTCTGCTAAGGCATTTGCAATCTCAGATCAAGGAGGATCAAGATTGGTAGCCATAAATCGACTTCTCCTCCATAAATCTGTCCAAGCCCCTTTTAAAGCTATCCAGGTTAGTGGCCATCACCACCTCCTGTGGCAGCATATTCCAAACACCAATCACACGTTGCGTGAAGAAGTGTTTCTTTTTATTAGTCCTAATTCTTCCCCCCAGCATTTTCAATGAATGCCCCCTGGTTCTAGTGTTGTGAGAAAGAGAGAAAAATTTCTCTCTGTCAACATTTTCTACCCCATGCATAATTTTGTAGACTTCAATCATATCCCCCCTCAGCCGCCTCCTCTCCAAACTAAAGAGTCCCAAACGCTGCAGCCTCTCCTCATAGGGAAGGTGCTCCAGTCCCTCAATCATCCTTGTTGCCCTTCTCTGCACTTTTTCTATCTCCTCAATATCCTTTTTGAGATGCGGCGACCAGAACTGGACACAGTACTCCAAGTGCGGTCGCACCACTGCTTTATATAAGGGCATGACAATCTTTGCAGTTTTATTATCAATTCCTTTCCTAATGATCCCCAGCATAGAGTTTGCCTTTTTCACAGCTGCCATGCATTGAGTTGACATTCCCATGGAACTATCAACTAAGACGCCTAAATCCCTTTCCTGGTCTGTGACTGATAGCACTGACCCCTGTAGCGTGTATGTGAAGTTTGGCCCCCCCCCCCCCCCGCCCCCCCCCCTCCCCCCCCTCCCCCCCCCCCCCCCCCCCCCCACCCCCCCCCGCACCCCCCCCCCCCCCCCCCCCCCCCCCCCCCATGGTATCATCTGCAAACTTGGCCACCACGCTACCCACCCCTACTTCCAGGTCATTTATGAATAGGTTAAAGAGCACTGGTCCCAAAACGGATCCTTGGGGGACACCACTCCCGACATCTCTCCATTGTGAGAACTTCCCATTTACACCCACTCTTTGTTTCCTGTTTCTCAACCAGTTTTTAATCCATAGGAGGACTTCCCCTCTTATTCCTTCATTGCTGAGTTTTCTCAACAGTCTCTGGTGAGGAACTTTGTCAAAAGCCTTTTGGAAATCCAAGTAGACAATGTCCACCGGTTCACCCCTGTCCACATGCCTGTTTACACCCTCAAAGAACTCTAGTAAGTTTGTAAGACAGGATTTGCCTCTGCAAAAGCCATGCTGACTCTTTCTCAGCAGGTCTTGCTTTTCTACATGTTTTATAATTTTATCTTTAATGATAGATTCTACTAATTTACCAGGAACAGATGTCAAACTGACTGGCCTGTAATTTCCCGGGTCCCCCCTAGATCCTTTCTTAAAGATTGGTGTGACATTGGCCATCTTCCAGTCTTCAGGGATGGAGCCTGATTTCAAGGATAAGTTGCATATTAAAGTGAGAAGATCAGCAATTTCATGCTTGAGCTCTTTAAGAACTCTTGGGTGAATGCAATCTGGGCCAGGGGATTTGGTAACATTTAGTTTATCAATGGCTGCCAGAACTTCTTCCTTGTCTACCACTATCTTCGCTAGTTCCTCGGATTCGCCTCCTAAGAAGCTTGGTTCAGGTGCAGGAATGTTCCTCACCTCCTCTTGGGTGAAGACAGATGCAAAGAATTCATTCAGCTTCTCTGCAATCTCCCTGCCATCTTTTAGCACACCCTTTGTTCCTTTGTCATCTAACGGGCCTACCGCTTCCCTTGCTGGCTTCCTGCTTTTGATGTACTTGAAGAACTGTTTGTTGCTGGTCTTGATGTTCGCAGCCATGCGTTCCTCATAATCCTTTTTTGCCTCCCTTACAGCTAACTTGCTTCTCTTTTGCCACCATTTGTGTTCCCTCTCATATTCTTCATCAGCCAAACTGGACTTCCATTTTCTAAAAGACATTTTCTTTTTTCTGATAATTTCCTCAACCTCTCTTGTTAACCATGGTGGCTTTCTTTTGGACTGGGTGCTGCCTTTTCTAACCTGTGGAACACATTCCAGCTGAGCTTTTATTACTGTGTTTTTAAATAACCTCCAAGCATCCTGGACAGTTTTGACTCTCTTGATTTTCCCTTTCAGCTTCCTGCGCACTATCCCCCTCATCTTTGAGAAATTTCCCTTTCTGAAGGCGAATGTAACTACATTAGTAGTTGCCACTTGTTCGCATGCTGAGATACTGAATCTGACAGCATTGTGGTCGCTGTTCCCTATCGGCTCAACAACACTGACTTCCTGCACCAGGTCCTGGGTCCCACATAGAATTAGATCTAGGATCACCTCTCCCCTGGTTGGTTC
>NW_025950947.1:0-12423 GCF_021028975.2 Sphaerodactylus townsendi
AGAAGGCCATTGCTTTCACATCCTGCATGTGAGGCTCCCCAAAGGCACCACTGTGAGTAGCAGAGTGCTGGACTAGATGGACTCTGGTCTGATCCAGCAGACTTAGTTCTTATGTTCTTATGAGTGGACTAAGACACAGGAGGAATTTCTTCACGCTGCTGAGATGGAGTCATAGGGGAGTGTGAACCCATGGCAATTTTTCTTTCCCTGCAAATACTGGCTTGGGAGGTAATAGGGAGATGGGACTGGGAGTGTGTGCCAACCTTGGGGCTACCCCGGGGCAACTTGGGGGGGGGGGGAGAGGTGGGGGTGGAACTTACTAGTGGCAAACAGGCCTAGTCCCCATATTGTTGGTGACACACATGTAACATCACTTCTTGCCAGTCACCAGAAAGTGACACTGACTCATTATTCACGGGCAGACGTGTGGGCCAGCTCTAAGTACTTGGGCAAAATCCTTATGGCAGAAACCATTTTACCATAGAGCTTTTTTGCCCCAAATACTAGAAGCAAATGAAAACTTCCGTTTAAAATGTTTCCACTAAAGAATGCGTTTTAAAAGGGCGTTCATTTCTAAAACTTATCTTGAGGCTCAAATGAAACTTTTTTGAGAGGGACCGAGAGGGAGTGAAACAATGCAAGGACTCCATGGGGAAATGTTTTGTTCCTGCCTCAAAACGTTTTTAAAGGCCTGTCTGCTTGAGATACTGCACTCCTGTGCCAGATACTTGTATGAGAATGGTAGTAGCTTTCCCGGAAGGCAGTCATGGTTTTATCTCTAATTTCTGTGTTTTCCCAGAGTTCCCCATCGCCCGTGACTGTGCTGGCTGTTATACGAAGCTCCGGCAAGGCTTCTCTTGAGGGCCTCTCACTTTTCGACCACCTATATGTGTGATTTCTCTGCTTGTGAGATATTTCCCGACGGTTGTCAGGTGAGGATCTCCATTCTGCTTGACATCGATTTGAAACTACTGGCCAGGGGAGAATTATTAGGAGACATGACAATAAAAGCTCCCATCCGGGCATGAAAAAGAGTTTGGATTACTCTAACCATTATTCTACAAAAGGGTGAAAAAGGCAAACTCTATGCTGGGGATAATTAGGAAAGAAGTTGATAATAAAACTGCAAGGATTGTCATGCCCTTATATAAAGCCGTGGTGCGACCGCACTTGGAGTACTGTGTTCAGTTCTGGTCGCCACATCTCAAAAAGGATATCGAAGAGATAGAAAAAGTGCAGAGAAGGGCAACAAGGATGATTGAGGGACTGGACCACCTTCCCTATGAGGAGTAGCTGCAGTGTTTGGGGCTCTTTAGTTTGGAGAGGAGACGTCTGAGGGGGATATGATTGAAGTCTATAAAATTATGCATGGGGTAGAAAAATGTTGACAGAGAGAAATTTTTCTCTCTTTCTCACAATACTAGAACCAGGGGCATTCATTGAAAATTAGGGGGAAGAATTAGGACTAATAAAAGGAAACACTTCTTCACGCAACGTGTGATTGGTGTTTGGAATATGCTGCCACAGGAGGTGGTGATGGCCACTAACCTGGATAGCTTTAAAAGGGGGTGGACAGATTTATGGAGGAGAAGTCGATTTATGGCTCCCAATCTTGATCCTCTTTGATCTGAGATTGCAAATGCCTTAGCAGACCAGGTGCTCGGGAGCAGCAGCAGCCGCAGAAGGCCATTGCTTTCACCTCCTGCAGGTGAGCTCCCAATGGCACCTGGTGGGCCACTGCGAGTAGCAGAGATCTGGATTAGATGGACTCTGGTCTGATCCAGCTGGCTTGTTCTTATGTTCTTATGTTCTTCAGCTGTCCACAAGCCGTACCTTGCCAGCCAATGCTACACTTCTAGCCATAGCTCTATGATGTTGGCTTTTTAAATATTGCATTTCAGGTATCTCAAAAGGATTGTTTGACAGCAATGGTAAATGATAATAGTTAGATAGTTCAAGATGTGTAAATGATGCTGGCATGTGCATAATTGTTAAAGATTTGATTGGGCCCTGTCCATGCCATATTGGAAAAACTCTTTGCTAAGGCTTGTCCAGATGACTCTGACCATTTTACTCTCAGTTGGGCACTGAGGGTTGGCGGTGCTTCATGGACCCCTGAGGCCCCTTCTGCCCAGCACCAGGAGAGCAGGTTGCAGGCAGGATAAACTAACCTGCTCTCCTGCTGTCCCGTTCACACGCCTCTGTGCAGGCAGCGAACGGAGCCTGTGTAAACAATGTGGGCTGCCGTCGTGCCTTCGCATGGAAGTGTGTCTTTCTAAAAAACTCATCCCCTCATGTTGCGTAGCCGCCCAGGGAAGACTTTTAAAAACCGGGAAGCAAGCAACCATTTGCTCATGAGAGGCTGCGATCCACATTACAACTAAAGAATCTCAGATAGGGCGATTCTTGAAAAACCCGGGTTGGAAACATGGAGCGGACTCCCGTGGGAGTGGGATCCGTGCAAAGTCCCCAAAATAGGTTTTGTCCTGTGGTTAGCCAGCGTTTATTGTCCCGTGCGGAAAGGGCCCAACAGAGAATTATGAGTTTAAATGTCATGCCTCAGCCAGGTTTCTACTGTGTCTGCTTGGAGACCTGGGCTGCAGGTTTGTTCCTTTAAAACCGACCTGCACATAAATAAATCTTCTTAGTGGTTTATATATTAATCCAGCCTCAGTGATCTCAATAATCTCCTTGTCCACCACAAAACTTTTACCTCATGACAGCAAACCCAACCAATCACACTCACTACCTGTAGAACATCTGGAAACTGAGGGGAATGTTTATTGTCCAAAAGGAACTGATCCCAAAAAATCTAAGGCAGGGAGGGTGGGGACTGAGATGTCTGAGAGAAAGGTGGGCACATAAATATTTAAAACAAATCTATATATATAAAAAGCTAACAATGTTTTTGTTGATGATAGTATAACTCAGTAACTGCTGGGCCAATTCCTCTGAAAATCCCCAGCCACTACAGTCAGCCAGGTGAGAGTGTTCTTAGATGTTCACATACCTAAAATGTCACACCTGGCCCAGGCAAAACTACCTTTTTCCTGGCTCTATGGTGAAGGACATGCAGTCCGACTGTGTGTAACTGTCACCCTTAGACTGTTAGTGCTGCTCAGAATGTTCACTCAGATGGCCAGATATGAGCAGTGGAAACAGCACACAGGCAGTAACTTGAGTGAAAGTGAAACACATACACACACATGCACACGAGGGACGGGGGAGGGAGGGAGGGAGGGGTGGCATGCAGGGGAAGAGAGGGAGGGAGAGGAAAGGGACAGAAGGGGAGCATGCAAGGGAAGAGAAGTGAGAGAGGGGAGAGAGTGAGGGGTGGCATGCAAGGGAGGGGAGGCAGGGGCCAACCTCTGGATATGACCCACCCACCCTAGCGGAGGAGAGAGAAGGGAGGGAGGGGAGGGGTAGCATTCAAGGGGAAGAGAAGTGAGGGAGGGAGTACCTTATACTAAAAAAACAAGACAGCACCATATAATGATGTGCATTGAAAAGGGAAAGAGGGATTCCACTTGACCACCCCAAAAGACTATGCATAGTCATTGGACCTGCATAGACATCTGTGTGGGTTGCAGGACTGTGATGAGAAGGACAATTGCCACAGCAACATGTGGCTGAGCCCGCTAGTAAAATAATACCTTTTTAGGCCATGTTTATGACTTCATGGAGCTTCTCTGCCAGGATGTAAATCTAGTCTCAACCGCATCTTTCTGCGCTTTGCTTCCTCCATCAGGCAGGCGAGCTTAGGTTTGTGCTCCACGTCGGCCAGAATCGGTGGCATTCTCGCCTTACTGGTCGGTCTTTTGGATGAGATCCATCCTGCAATTCCCATGGTTCTGCTTGGAAGCCTGGCGTTGGTCGAGAATCCTCTGCTTCTTTCTTCGAGACCCGGAACAAAGATCTTCAAGACGACACCACCAAGGCTCCACCAAGCCAACAGTGAGTGGCGAACCTTGTTAAGAAGTTCTTTGCAGGAGGCAATAATCCTCACCTTTTCTCACAGCCGGAAGCTCCAGCACATTAAAACATAGCCAGGGAGGTAGTTAGCGTGCTGGTGAATCGGGCCCTCTCTACAGCTGATGCTGACTTAGGTGTTTTTCATTCATTCATTCATTCATTCATTCATTCATTCATTCATTCATTCATTTATATGATTTTAAACCGCCCATCCTCGAAGAGCTCTTGGCTATTACAAGCGCGTACAGCAGGCCTGCAACAACAATACATAATAACATTAAACACAGCAGGCTAAAACAACATTTAACACATAAAACTAAAGGTAATTTAAAACAATTTACAAATCTATAACCATAAAACACAGCAGCAGCAATAATATATGGCCCGATCCCAAGGCCGGGAGGGACAGTACTGACAGTGTTGGCAGTTGATGGGTGATGCAGAAAAGAAGAAGAGTTTGGATTTATACCTCCCACTTTCTCACACCTGTAAGGAGACTCAAAGGGGCTGACAATCTCCTTTCCCTTCCCCCCCTCACAACAAACACCCTGTGCCAAAGCTGGGAGGAAGCTCCACAGAGCTGTGACTAGCCTGAGGTCACCCAGCTGGCATGTATTGGAGTGCACAAGCTAATCTGGTTCCCCAGATATAGCCTCCCACAGCTCAGAGTGGCAGAGTGGGGAAGGCTTTACAGTTCAGTTGAAGGCTTTGGTTAGTTGAGCTGTTTCCTCACCCCCAGCCCCCAAACTTTAGTAATGCTTCTAGCCACTGCAATTTTGGGCTAGCCCAACCGCTTTTACAGCCATGCAACCATGCTTCTTCTTAGTGGCACATGAAAGTGAAGGGACTCTGGTTTCCCAGTTTTCAAAAATGCCACATCACAGCTTACTTGGTGATTTCTTTTTTTTTATGGGTCACTGGAGGGGATCTTCGAAGAGTGGCTATGTGTGAAATTTTTTTGAATTGAAGAGATGATGATAAGCGCATGAGGTCTTGGAATATTGTGTGTTCACGTTAGCCCTCAAGTCACACCCTGTGAATTAATGACCCTCTCTGAAATACCCTATAATCCAGTGGGTGGGATTCAGCCAGTTCGCACCCGATTCAAGTAGAACCGGTAGCTAATCCCACCTCTGTGCTCCCCATGGCCCCATGGCCCACTTGAGCCAGGAGTGGCCACAGCAGCTGAGGGGGGGGGCATAGCAGCCATTAGGGAGCCGCCCAGCTTGCTGCTGGCTCTGCTTTCGCCACTGTGGCCCTGCCTCCTTCCTTGATCTCCATCGGTGGTGACCAGGGCCACGCCAATGGAGACTGAGGAGGAGGAGGCCGAGGAAGCAGCTAAGCGGCAAGCCACTCCAGCTGCTGTGACCTGCCACCCTCGATCTCTGGCCACCACTGGGGCCAGAGAGGTTGAGGCAGAGGCGAGGGGAAGGCAGCCAGTTCTGAGTTGGCTGAGGGGTGGGTGGCACCCTGCACCCCCGCTCAACCCGGAGACCAGTTCGTTAAGTATTATTTTTAATACCCACGACTGCCCGATCATTAATAACTTTTCTCAGGTCTTCAGCTGAGAGGCCAGGGCTTCCTTTATTGAGTCAATCCCACCTCATTTTGGGTCTTACTGCTTTCCTTGCTGCCTTCACCTTTTCCTAAGCTCAGTTGTCTTTGCTAGTGACTCTTGTCTTCTCCTAATGTGACCCAAATGTGAGTAGCCTCTCCGATTGTAGGGAGAATTCAGCTTGGTAGGGAGAATTCAGCTTGTAGGGAGAATTCAGACTTGATTTGCTGATCTAGAACCCATTAGATATTGAATTCTGGGTGTCGGGACACACACACCTGCACGCACCTTTTCTAATATTTAACAACATTCTCTTTTCTTTAGAGCCAACAAGACAGCCGCAAATTGTGTTGAAAATGGACCGGTGGAAGAGAAAGATGCCAGCGGGATTATAGAAACCACCAAGAGTACATACGTGTAGTGCCAAAATCAAATCTCCTGGCTTTGGAAGGAAGAAGGCGGAATGTTTCATTTTTAAACATGAACTTTATTGACAAGTGTTCTGCGGTATCCTCCTCGATTCTGCCTTAGGTGTGCAAAAAGGTAGATCTCTCCGCCATTTTGAAAGCAAAATGCATAATCCAGCACAGGTCCTGGATTAACCTATTGATTCATACATGAGAACTTTTGAGTCCTTTTTACTTTTCCAGCTCTCTATTACCCTTAGCTTTGTACACACCTCCATGTTCTCAAACTGTGGCCTGCCGTTTCTTCACGCCATGAGTTCCCTCACAGGTGGAGTTAAATAAAGTCATAGCTCATCTTCCTGACATTTGGTGTGATTTGCCTTACGTTAAGAGGTGCTGTTCCAGGAGACTATGGGCCTTTCTCACTTTTCCCTCGGCCGCCGTGCGCTGCTTTTAATTCCCAGCGCGCGGCATCCCTGGCCAGCGCACCGGGCTTCCCCACAACCCAGCGCTCTGCACGGGGTCATCAAAAGCCCTTTGCAAGAGCGCCAGGAGATGCTTCAGCACTGAGAGTAGCGACAGCGGCAGTGTCGAGAGCGGCTGCTCTGTCGCCGCCCCTCTCATGGGGAAGTGCCGGGGGACCCAGCGCTACTCATCTCCTCAAGTAGCCCAGCGGGGCTTAAGGTAAAGTGGGGAAAGAGCCCTCTGAAGGCTATGCTGACAGGACTGCAGGAAGTCCCATCTTAACACCCACGTGAAGTTTATAGCTTCACCGGTTTTTTTAAAGCATTGTAGACTAAAAGAAATGACAAGACGAAGGGTTCTTTGTTCACAATGGGGCTCAAGAAGGCCTGATTGAGGTGACTGGAGTGGGGAGATAATCCTCCACCCGAAAGCGCTTAACCGTGTACTAAATTTAATTTGATTTCAAGGTAGTGTTTTGTCCCAGAAGGCTATTTCAACCTAATGCTTCATTTAGCAAGGGCGTAAGAGGAATCCTTCAGGATCAGACCGGTGTTCCATCCAGCCCAGCATTTCCTATCACGCAATGGATAACCAGAAGCCCCAGAACAAATGAGCCCAAGCCTTCCCCAGATGTTGCCTCCTGGCAGCGGTATTCTAAAGTTTACTGCCTTTGAATGTGGAGGTTCACTTAATGCCCCAATCTAGAGGGGAGGAGGCCAAAGAGGCAGTGGGTCATACTCCAGCGGATTTGCCCTCCCTGGACACCTACCATGGCGTGGTCTAAAATCTTCATAGAATCACTAGTGGGCCTGGCCACGCTTTGCTGTGGCTGAGTCTGGTGAAGTGGAAAAGAAAGAAAAGGGGAAGCGAACGGTTTGAACATGTGTCATTGCACAATGATTGCAAGGGAGGGAGGGGCAAGGGGTCCCTAAGCTCCCCTCCCTCTCTCCCGTTCCCTTGCATGGCAGCAGCCCGGCCCATCCCTCCCTAACGTTCCCCTTCCTCTGCTAGGGTGGGTGGGCCATGTCCAGGTGGCTGAACCTGGCCCTTTCACTCCCTTCCCTTGCTGGCGAATTATCTATAGCTTAAAACACGCTTGGGAGGCATGAGCTAATGCGATTGTGTTCCAAATTTCAGAGTGTTTGGTCCAGCAAACCCCTGGACCCTCCCTCACCTTTCCCTTCCTCCGCTAGAGGGTGGGTGGGCCCATTACATGTGCAGATGGCCCGCCCCATCAACCTTTCACACTCCAGGTATGGCAGTGGTTTTCAAGGAAGGCATGGTTGTTTCCCTTGGCTATCAGAGGGGGTGCTTTGCTTTGACAGCTTGCAACAGATGGCTGTTAGCGGAACAGAACTGTGGTTCCAACTGTCAGCAGGTGTGGCATGTACACAATAACTGGCACTTGAGGTTGTGACATGTACACAACTGGAGGTGTGGGAAACAGTCCTAGGAAACCTGGCCATGCACGCTAAATGCGACGTTGTGTGAAAAAATTTCAAAGCAATCGGTCCAGTAGTTTGGGGAGATTACCTGTCAGCAGGAAAAAACGCACTGATAGATTGCTATATATATATAGATGAGAGGTTGGAAGACACCCCAAGGGCCATCCAGTCCAACCCCCTGCCATACAGGAACACGCACAATCAAAGCACTCCTGACACAGATGGCCATCCGAGCCTCTGTTTAAAAGCGTCCTGTCGACCTGGCTTCCATGGGATTTAAGAGTCATGGAGCTGCTCATAGGTGTAATCATCCCTGATGTATAATGTTACTACTCCGTTCCTAGTTTGTCTATTTCTCTGGAAATAGGTTATTCACCCCCCACAATTATTAGATTCCAATCATGACTCATCCCACCAGGTTTCCCATGTTGCCTATTTTATCATTTTTTTGTGGCCATGTTAAGATTTTGGAGCTTGTCTTGTTGATTTCCCACGCTCTGTGCATTAGCAGAGAGAGCCATCAAAGACTTCCACGGTTCATTCCCCCGGCCATGCGGTATGTAAGCTTTTCCCCCCTCCCACTAAGTTGGGTTCTTGAACCATTTGCTCAGTTCTCCCTGTAACCTTTGGACTATTATCTCTTGCACTTGATGCTCCCCTCTCCTGCCCCTTGAATGTACTGTCCCTCCTCACCACATTAAATCAGTTTAAAGCCCTCCTTTATCAGATTTGTGCCAGTCCTCCTAGGTTCCTATCTACAGCAGTGAGGTGTGACTCCATCCCTCTTTGCCAGTAGTCCATGGGACACCTGAGGCTGCGAGAGTTCTACACCCCTGTTCTAATCTATCTAGAAATGGAGGTTCCGATAGCAAAAGGGCCGAAAGCGTATTGTCTTTGGAATACGCGAAAGGCTCTAAGTAATGTTTTGTTTGAGGCCTACACAAAGGCTAGATGGGCTTTGCTGCACAATAACCTTTGTGCCCACTATGTGGCAGCTTTGAGGAGCCAGCGTGGTGTAGTGGTTAAGATCAGGTATGTCTCTAATCTGGAGAACTGGATTTGATTCTCTGCTCTGCCATTTGAGCTGTAGAAAGACCAAGATTAGCTTGTGCATTCCAACACATATCAGCTAGGGTGACTCCTTGGGCTAGTCACAGTCCTTCCAGCAGTTTCTCTCAGCCCCACCTACTTCACAGGGTGTTTGTGGGGGGGGGGGAGGGAAAGGAGATTGTCAGCCCCTTTGAGTCTTCTTCAGGAGAGTGAGACGTAGAAATAAATCCAAACCTTTCTAAAGTCTAAATCACTACATCCTAATCTAGAGGCCCAGATTTCGAATCCAACACAGAGCAGCTCCTAAACTCCGTTTCCAATGGCTCTGCCCAACAGCCTGGCTAGAGCCTCAGCTATTTGTACATCAGTGACTCCAGCAGAAAGCTCCTTTCCCCGTTAGAAGTCATATAAGAGAAGGCATCACCAGGTGCCAAAAGGAACCGAGGAAGGTGCCAAGCATGAGGAGGGTGCCTGTGTGGTCTCCTTGAATAGAAACAGCTGCAGGGGGTTAATGCATAACCTGGATTAAGAAACCCGGCTCAGACCAGAAGGATCCAGCTCTATTAAACTTATAGGGTTTGCCCAGATATGAACCCAGAGAGATATACCCGAGAAGATTCAGTAAAAGAGAGATGTTCAAGTTTTGACTGGATTAGACATACTAAACATAAGAACAATACATCTAAGAATAGGCCAACTAATCCCTAGCCTTCTGTCTCCAGGTAGGGCATTGAAAGGGACACCTCTGTTGAATGATGTGGTACTTTTGTTTTAGAGTATACATGCAAAACACACACATATATACTGGGGTGCCGTGTGGTTTCGGGCTGTATGTAATGCAGTGTTCTAGCAAGCATTCTCCCCTGACGCCTCTTTACCGGCCTGCATCTGTGGCTGGCATCTTCAGAGGATCTTGATGTTGGGAAAGCAAGTGGAGTATATATACCTGTTGGAGTGTCCAGGGTGGGTGAAGGAAACATTGTCTGTGAGTGACAAAGAAGACAGCCAGGTCCAATAGGTGAGGGGAGCATCTGAATAGAATTATGAGTAACAATGAAGAGTCTATAGCATGGGAGTAACAATGGAGATAGCAAGGTCAATAGGTGGGAGCATCTGAATGAGAGAGTATCCTGGTCTTTGTCTCCTTTGAAGTTGCTATAGTCTATAGATGCCAGCCACAGATGCAGCGTAAACGTCAGGAGAGAATGCGGCTAGAACATCGGCCATACAGTCCGGAAACCACACAGCACCCCAGTGATTCCGGCCGTGAAAGCCGATTCTACACATATATACTTTTCGCTGTCAAGTCACAAGCGGACTATACGGCGGCCTCTGGTGCAGGGTTTTCAAGGCAAGACACCTTTGAAGCTGTGGTTTTCTGGCCATTGCTGGTCTGTCTCCTTACCTTACCCATCCAAATACTAACTAGAGCCAACTTCTTGTTTATTGATTCTTTATTTAATATTTCTATTTATACCCAGCCCTCCCCATTTTACAGGGGCTCAGGGTGGCAAACAGCAAGAAATGCTTTACATAATAATAAAACAGCAATAAAAACATCAATCAAACAGTAAAAGCAACTAACAGATGCAAAGAAAAAAACCCGCTTCCTCTACTGCATCCATGGGAGGCCAACAGAGGTGGGATCCAGCAGGTTCTCACAGGTTCCTGAGAGTAGGTGACTGATTATTTATTGTGTGCTGAGAGGGGGGTTACTAATAGGTGATTTTGCCATGTGATTTTTGCCCCCCTCCCTACCTTCAGCAGTAGTGCACAGAACTGGAAGCAGTCTAGCAGGGAGGTGCACTGCTGGCGTGGCAGCCTAGCCTGCGTGCATTAGTTTCCCCCCCAAGGACTGGCGCATGGCGGCTGCATCCCTCATGCCACAGCCCCACCCAGGAATGCCCCGCCCCCAGAATGCCCGGCCACACCCCTGTTGTGCCCCGCCCAGCCCCATTGGCACTACGCCACAGTTTGAATCCCACCCCCATAGGAACCTGTTACTAAAATTTTTGGATCCCACCACTGGAGGCCAATGATGATAAGTCGAGCCGACCGGCTAGATGGGAATGCCTGGTGGAAAAGTTCCATCTTACAGGCCCAGTGGAACTCATTCAGGCCCCTGATCTCACCTGGAAGCTTATTCCACCAGGTAAAAGGGAATTGTTACCTGAAATATTTACCCTAGGCAGTCCAGTGATATACACAGAAAGGACACAGACATAGGGATAACTGCACCTGGTAAATGCTAAGCTTCCAGCTTACAGAGATTTAATTTGCCACCAGTACAAGCTTTCTCGGAGACTGCAGCCACACTGGTCAAGTGGGAACCTTCTAGAATGTCTGGCATAATCCGAAGTTCTGTCTTCAGTCGATGGAGGCGCAGGTCACAAAGATCTCAAACATGGTTCCCGGGTTGTGTTGACAGCTCATCCGACATTCGTTCAATTCTCCTCAGCCCATTATCTCCTAACCACAGGCTTGAGTCCAGCAGTGTGGTTTTCGCCTCCTACTAGGGGCAGCTCAAGGTGGGTAAGATTACCTTAATTTCCCTATTCTCAGGAAAATAAATGTTTCAAAAAAATAAACATTAACCTTTGGCAGCTGTTGTAATAGAACAGGCTCCGTCCATGTTGCAGAGGACAACCCCTGATTAATTATTCACCTTACTCTTTTTAATTATTGCTTTTGGAGACTTCGATTGTATTCAACCGTTAATTTCCAGTCCCCAGATGGGATGACGATGCATCCCAGCTACCCGATGAACTCAGAGTGATGGAATTCCGGAGATCTTTTTTGAAAGTGATCGTCGAAGTCGGTTGGTTTCAGAAATGGCTACTGTTCCTGCTTTGCCTTCCCAATTTCTTAGCTGCCTTTCACTTGTTATTAAGTGTTCCTTGAATTAAATACACGTGCCCACCCGTTGCAACACCAGCTGGATCCGGAAGCTAAACTTGAACCTGGCCGGAAGAGCAGGAGCTGGTGACAATTCCAAAGAAGGCCGGATGGATCTCTCGAGGAATGCATGGGTTTACTCCTAGACAAGGGAGTCAATAGTGCGCTCAATTCCACAGAAGAATGCCGAGAGATGGTTGGGTGTATCCTGAGGAACTGCAGCCGACGTTGCTAACGCAGGTGGGTACTTCACAATTTGTTATTCATGTTAAGAAGTTGCTTTATCATGTTCAGAAGAAGGAGCAGCAGTGGCGTGGGACGTTAAGAGCTCGTGTATCTAATCTGGAGGAACCGGGTTTGATTCCCAGCTCTGCCGCCCTGAGCTATGGAGGCTTATCACAGAATTCAGATTAACCTGAACTTGCTCCCACACACACCAGCTGGGTGACCTTGGGCTGATCACAGCTTCTCGGAGCTCTCTCAGCCCCACCTACCTCACAGGGTGTTTGTTGTGAGGGGGGGAAGGCAGGGAGGGTGTTAATGTCAGCCCCTTTGAGGAGTCTCCTGCGGGAGAGAAAGGGGGGATATAAATCCAAACTCCTCCCTCCTCCTCCTCCTCCTCCTCCTCCTCCTC
>NW_025950948.1:0-12423 GCF_021028975.2 Sphaerodactylus townsendi
AGAAGAAGAAGAAGAAGAAGAAGAAGAAGAAGAAGAAGAAGAAGAAGAAGAAGAAGAAGAAGAAGAAGAAGAAGAAGAAGAAGAAGAAGAAGAAGAAGAAGAAGAAGAAGAAGAAGAAGAAGAAGAAGACGTAGTAGTAGTAGTAGTAGTAGCAGCAGCAGCAGCAGTAGTAGTTTTGGATTTATGCCCCACCTTTCTCTCCTGTAAGGAGACTCAAAGTGGCTTACAACCTCCTTTCCCTCTCCCCCCACCCCACAACAGACACCTTGTGAGGCAGGTGGGGCTGAGAGAGTTCCCAAGAACTAGCCCAAGGTCACCCAGGAGGAATGTAGGAGTGCAGAAACGCATCCACCTGCTCTTAACCACTACACCATGCTTGGTGAAAAGTAGCACAGCAAAGGGATGGGTGCCGAAGAGGATAATATCAACCAGAAATTAAAAGGTGGTCTCTGAGTCCTGGGTGCGGGGTTCTGCCACACTGAAGGAATCAGCCTGGAGAGGCTCCCCATACTCCTAGCAGAAAATCTACTATGCAAACGACAGTCCTGTAAAGTTGCCAACCTCCAGGTGGGGCCCGGAGATCTCCCAGCATTTCAACTTTAGTGTTCTCCAGATGACAAAGATCAGTTTTTCTGGAGGAAACAGCTGCTTTGGAGAATGGACTTTGTGCTATTATACTCCCAGGAGGTCCCTGTCTTCCCCTTCTGTGGAGTTTGCTTACCTCCTTGCCGGCCTCGGCCTCGGCAATAACACCTGGGCAACTCAGAGGGAATCAGGAACATCAGCAGAGAGATGAAGATGACCACGGTAGCATCTGTGACGTAGCTGGGAGAAAAACAGGTAGCCTTTGCTGAGCGGGGATGGTGGAGACAAGGCCAGAGTATTCAGCAAGCAGACACGGGGTGGGGATGGGGATGGCCTGAAGCCCTGATACAGATACCCACAAAAGCACCGCCTGTAGCACCGCCCTTGCTGTGGCTGCTTCGTAGTGATGATGCACCCCATTATTTGTTGAAGGTCCATTTTGTTCCGAACTGCTGGGCCCTCCCCCCTTCTGCATAACTAACGAGGAGAAATGCAGAAGCAGGTGACATTTCTGGAGTGAAAAGCATCCTTGAGTAGGGATGCCAGCCTCCAGGGGAAGACATGGGGACACCCTAGAATTACAGCTCATCTTCAAATATTAGTTTGCAAGGGGGAAATGGGTGCTTTGGAGGGTGGGTTCTCCCTGGCTCTACTCAGTGCCAGACTTACCTATAGGCAGTGGCGTACCGCCCAGAGGGCCAAAGAGGCATCTTGCACTGGGTGTGCAACGGGGCGAGGGCATGGCGGGGGAGGCACCAGGTGTGCACCGGGGTGGGGGCATGGCATTCTGAGGCATTCCGGGGGACGTTCAGGGGCAGGCAGGGACGCAGGACACACACGTTCCCCGGGCACAGTTCCTCCTTGCTATGACTCTGCCTATGGGCTTGGCAGACCGAAGCCTTGGCCCTCAAAATCTAGCCCCCCCCCCAGCCAAAGTGTGTAATATTTTGACACTATCATAGGCCTTTCTTATTTATACAGTCTCTAAACAGCTCTCCAGTAAGTTTCCTTGCACGCCATTTCAGCTGATTATTTGACACCAGTCTTATACTGATTACTTGACCCAAGCATTGATTTCTGTATCGAGGTTGTCCTTCCGGGACAAAATACACCCCATTTTGTGAGAAGGCCCCTTTGTGGGTCGCTCCCCACTCACCATTAGCTGCGGGGTTTTCTCTTGATCAGACGCCAGAGCCAGGGCGTTACACATCCCCGCAGCGTCCACTCTTGCGCAGCTGCGCAGAAGTACGTACTTCCTCCTCTAAAGTGCGCGTCGTCTGCTCTTCCAGCAACAACATTTTCCCAAACCCCGCGCTTGGCGCGGGGTGGTGGGGAACCAGGAAGATGACGCGCGGTTGATTCGCTGGGGCGCAGAGCTTTCCGGCCAATCAGGGGAAAGAATCCTCCATTTTGTTTGGGGAGGGCGTCACCGTCAGTGCGCGGAATGAAGCCACATGATGACGTAGAAACATCGCGACACCCTATGTTACAATGCAGGCATTGAGACGTGTGCACTGCGTGGCGGTAGCCGATATTGTTCCGCTTTTAGGCGGTTTACGGCTGCAAATTCTGGCGAATTTGGTCAGCATGTGCACACGTCTCGAGCAAATTCTTCCGGCTTCAAAGCGCCTTTCTGATGGCGTCTGGAACATCCGAACTATCAGAAGCGACCTCGTCCCAGCCAATGAAAATGGAGGCCCGCCCTCCCTCCATGGCGCACACCTGTACCAGCCAGTAAGAAACGCTGCATTGCCTCTATTTCCACGGCTCCCCGTTCTTGGCCAGCGCCCGTTAACTCCTTAATGGCAAATGGGTGGGGAGCAAATAGTCTCCATCGGTCATAAGCGGCGGAGGCTTTTCGGTAGCGAGGGCCTTTCTTGGAGTTACTGCGAGGAAGAGGTAAGTGGGGAGCGACCCTGTGTTTTGCTTTTTAACAAACGATGACGATCAATTTAACTTACTATTTCATTTTGTTAAAAAATTCTTGCTTATTCCACAATTTTTTTTCCACAAAGTTCAGTGACGGCAAAAGTTTTTCAGAGTGTTACTTTTCAACATTGATGGGTTTTTTCAATCACTGTGGCATTTATCAATAGCATATTTTAGAGGAGGAATTGTGAATTGCAGAATTTTAAACACCCACCATTGTCCCTGACTTTACTCAGCTTTGTTTAAAACACGTCTATCTTCCTCTCATTGTGAGGGTGGGGGGTTGGGAGGGGCCTGACAAGTGGAATACCCTGTGGGTTCTCTTCATCTAATTCCAGCACTGTCTCCAGTCGCAAATCTCCAGGAGTCTCCCAACTGAGATCTGGCAATCCTACTCTGCACCCTCCACCGCCATTCCCAGATTTGGCAACCTCGCCATCCCCATCGGTGGCCAGGTGGGATCTGGCAACCCTATTCTTGAGCATGTCCCAGTGTGCCCTGGTGCCCCACAAACAACTAGGCAGAAATGTCTCCAGCATTTCTGATGGGATGGTATTTGGGGGCCTTCAGTGCACCCAAAATGAATTTCATTCCCCATGACTATAGTGGCTGAAGAAAGCATTCCTTGGCACAGGTAGCTAAAATATCCCTTCCCCGTGACCCTCACCCCTGGAGTGGCTGGATGGGGGCACTTGACAGCGTGGGGGTGGAGGGGAGCAACAGTATAACCTCTCACCTTTCCTTGCCTACAGAAAAGGCGGCATTTGCCCAGCCTGGCATGAAACCAGGTTCCCTGGTAAACCAAAGCAACACCAGGGCAACGAAAAGGACGAGGACAACAATCTCAGAGAATTTCATTGGGCCCAGTGCCCGGTGCTCGTTTCTGATTACATCATAGGCCTCTTTCAACCTCGATTTCTCCGACTCAGTTACGCCGCAGCCAAAGTTCTTCCGGAAACTGAGAAGGGAAGACCAGAGGTGCATCAGACATGCTGCAAATGATCCATTGAATTCCCTGGTGTCAGGGTCACACAGGTCCACTTGCTCCGCTATCCTAGAATCTCCGCAACCTGAGCCCAAAGGCCTCTGTAGGATGCTGGATACATAAGGGTGCCAGCTGCAGGCTGGAAAATACCTAGATATTTTGGGGGTGGAGCCTGAGGAGGGTGGGGTTTGGGGTGGGGAAGGACTTCAGTGTGGCATAATGCCAGAGAATCCACTTCCCAAAGTGGCTACTTCCTCCAAGTGAACCGATCCAGGTTGCCGAGATCAGGTATAATAGCGGGCAAACTCCAGCCACCACCTGGAGGTTGGGAACTCTGTGAACATAACATAAGGTCCTATGAAGGCCACCAGGCTAGGAGAGGACCAGAATGTCTCTTCCTTTCCTTCTAGGAATGCCTTTCCCCAACCACAGGGGAACACCCAAGCAGGGAGATACTTTCTCTGGAGGGAACCTCCGACTGACCGGCGCTGCAGAAACTATTGACTCACTCAAAGCCAAGGAACAGCAGAAACATCCAAAGCCAGGAGAGGACCAGAAGCACAACCATGGTCGGGAAAGCAAAACTGAACCAGGAGGCAAAGTTCAACACGTTGTTATTGTCAGGAAACAGGCTGGCAACAGAAAGGAACTCTTATCACCAGGGGTCATGGAAACCATGCAGTTTTTAGTCATTGCTTTATCATAGAATAACAGAATAATAGAGTTGGAAGAGATCACAAGGGTCATCAAGTCCAACCCCCTGCCATGCAGGAACACAACCAAAGAACTCCTGTCAGATGGCCATCCAGCCTCTCTTTAGAAACCTCCAAAGAAGGAGACTCCGCCACACTCCGAGGCAGTGCATTCCTCCACTGTCAAACAGCCCTGACAGTCAGGAAGCTTTTCCTGATGTTGAGGTGGAATCTTTTTTCCTTCACCTTGAACCCATTACTCCTGGTTCTAGTCTCTGGAGCAGTAGAAAACAAGCTTGCTCCCTCATCAACATGACATCCCTTCAAATATCTAAACATGGCTATCATGTCACCTCTTAACCTTCTTTTCACCAAACTAAACATCCCCAGCTCCTTAAGTCTCTCCTCGTAGGGCCTGGATTCCAGACCTTTTGCCATTTTGGTTGCCCTCCTCTGGACCCCTTCCAGCTCGTCAATATCCTTCTTGAATTGCATTTAGCCCAGAGCATACACAAATATTCAGCTAATGAGGTCTACAACAATTCCAGAATAGAAATTTTGTTAAAATGCCATCCTTCGATCAAGACTAGTGGTGGCGAACCTCTGGCATGGGGTTCTGTGTGGGCACGTGCAAATAGAGCCCCCCCCCCCCCAACATCTAGGCTGGCCTGGGCTGCTGGGCTCGATTATTATCATTAAACCTAAGACATAGTTTTGGGGAAGCAGTGTAGGTAACCCTGTTAAGCGCTGTTAAACCCCACTGATTTTCATGCGAAGAATTAAAGTGCGATCCTTTACCTGGGAGTAAGCTCGGTTGCTGGCAATGGGGCTTGCTTCTGAGTAAACCCTCCTAGGGTCATGATTCACCCATTGGAAGAGTTGCACAATTGCTTCAAAGCAAAGCCACTTCAAAGCAAAGCAAAGCCACCAAGCTTACTCCCGAGTAACGCACACCTCGGAGCCAACTGTTTTTTCTTAACTAAAACCTCAGTATTCAGGTTAAATTGCCATGTTGTCACTTTGCGATAAATAAGTGGGTTTTGGGTTACATTTTGGGCACTTGGTCTCGAAAAGGTTCGCTATCACTGATCTAGACACTATACTCCTGTTGATACAACCCAGAATCGCATTGGCTTTCTTGGCTGATGCATCACACTGCTGACTCAGTGTGCTTTCAGGTGAGTGGACTAAATATCATTCTCCAGCATGGGATCATTTGATCCTGTTGCCTATTTATTAGGGCCTCGATTTCCAGAGCCAAGAAACACTGCTTTCTCATTGAAAAGGGCCAAGCTCCACATGGGTGGAAACAGCAGATTTATGTTTGCAAAACACACGAGCACAGGCATCATTCATTGGACGTGGATGTGCTGGCAAGTTGCAGCTGACCTATGGCAACTCAGTAGGGTTTCCAAGGCAAGGGATGAACAGGTTTGCCGTTGCTTGCTTTCACATAGCAACTCTGGATTTCCTTGGTGGTCTCCCTTCCAAATACTAACCAGGGGCAATGCGCGCCCAGCTACAGAGACACAGAAGATTTGAGCCAGCGCCGAGATACATCCAGGTCAGGGCACATCATTTATTTCAACAATTGAATCAAAGGGGTGACAGTCCAAAAGGGGAGCCAAGTTGGCTTTTAAATGGTCCAGCCCTGATTTGAGTAAAATGATGAGGATGTCACTGCATCACTCTCCAGCTTATGGCTTTACCGAACGGAGCCAGACCTTCCTTCAGCCCCTTCAATACTCACTCATCCATCTGCCCCTTCAACACCAGGTTGGGGGTGGTGCCTGTTAGGGTTGAAATCCCACCGATGCTGGCCGAGTAACACACCGCGAGGCTCATTCCTTTGCAAAAAGCCTGATGCTTCTTTTCCAGCTGATCTTGGTTGACTGGCTCCGCCTCTTTTCTCATGGTCACCGGGCTTTCGTAAGCTGTGGAGAAAGCCAGGGAGAAGATTGGCTGAGCCAGCCTGGGATGACAGCTGAGGGCTGGCAAAGGCCTTTGGTCTGTGGAAGAGGAGGGCAGTAGGGTAACCTTGAGGCAAGCCCCCCCCCCCCTCTCTGGGCACTGCCTGCTCTTGCCTGGTGGCTGTATGGATAAAATGGGAAAACTCCCAGAATGGGGAACTGAAGAACTTTAAGGAACTTAAGGAAGGGCAGACTGTTTAAGGAATTACATGTCAAGTTCTCACTTGAAAGGGTTACATGAAACACCCTGTGTGTGTGTGAAGTGCTGTCAAGTGGCAGCCAACTTATGGCAATCCTAGACAGAAGCTGGGCTTCCGCAGCCATCTACCTGGCGGAAGAGTTGTTTCCTGCAACTCAAACCCTCCATTGACGGTCCCGTTTTTGACCGGCGCTTGCTCAGTGTGTGCTCGATCGACGGTCTCATTCTTGTTGGACTCTGGCTCAGCAGTGTTTCTCTCTTGCTCCGTCTTGTGCAGCTGCTGCAGGACGGCTTGTGCAATGGGGACCATCATGGCAGTGGTGGCCGTGTTGGTGATCCACATGGAGAGGAAAGCGGTGACCCCCATGAAGCCCATCAGAAGCCTGCCGCAAGGGGAGACCACAGCAGAGATTTGGGTGAGCTGATGTCAAACCTACGACCGGTTCTTGCCACATCGAGCGCCTCCGACTGTTTCACACCCAGAGTCTATCTAGCTCATTGCTTTTCCTTTAACCGGAAGGGTCACCATGGATGTTGAATGTCAAGAGCAGCGGTTCTCAACCTGGGGGTCAAACGGCCCTTTCACAGGGGTCGCCTAAGACTCTCTGCATCAGTGTTCTCCATCTGTAAAATGGATTAAATGTCAGGGTTGGGGGTCACCACAACATGAGGAACTGTATTAAAGGGTTGCGGCATTAGGAAGGTTGAGAACCACTGCTCTATGGCCCCTTCCACACACCAAATGTATAACAGGTTGCAGTCAAGAAAAACCGGAGGTGTAGCGACGCAGGCATGCACAAATGACCCCCACAGCCATGCTATTGTCGCACGAAATGACCGTCTGCACCTTTGTAGCAAAGCAGATGTAAGCCGCAAAAAAATTTTTTAAAGGAAAACAAATACATAAGTTTTGAAATAAAATAATATAAATTTAAAATATATATATATTTTTTTTAAAAAAAGGAAAACAGAGGTGAATAAAACGCCTCCTGTGATTTTACGGCTGCAACCTGTGATTTTTAAAAGTCTTGCGAACAGTTCGATTCTCAAAAAACCCAGTCTGGGGGAAATAATAAACTGGGGAAGACTCGTTTAGGGGCAGGATCTGTGCAAAGCTCCCCCGCAAAACAGGTTTTTTACCGTCCTACACCTGTGTTTATTGGCCGGCGCAGAAAGGGCCTATATTCCATTGAAGGTCAAGGTTTTGAGGACACCCAGTGTGTTTTAATGGCAAATATAAAACTTGTTGTCACCTGCTCTGAGCCCGACTTGGTCAAAGAAGGACAGGATAAAAATCTAAATACATACATACATAAATACGTACAATTGCTCTTCCCCTTCTCTCTCTTTATCCTCACCCCTCGTGGTGTACTTACAAAGCAGGCCTGACCCCGAGTATCAGAAGGACCCTCAAGGCGATGCGCTTGTGCAGGTTCCAGTGCTCTACCGCGATGGCCACTAGCAGCCCCCCAATGAAGAGCATGTTGGTGTCCTTCAGGTATTCCATGCACACCTGCCAGGAAGGAAGAAAGGTCATGGTTGCATCCATAAACCTAGGAAAAAGGAGTGGTCACAGACATGGATGAAGGATTGGCAGAACGTGCATGTTGGAAGAAGAGCTGGCATTTTCCAGGACTAGAAAAGTGGGTGCAGAGATACCTCATTGGTAGGGTTTCCAGCATGACGTATTGGTCAAGAGCAGGTGCACTCTAATCTGGAGAACCGGGTTTGATTCCCCGCTCTGCCACTTGAGCTGTGGAGGCTTATCTGGGGAACCAGATTAGCTTGTGCACTCCAACATATCATGCCAGCTGGGTGACCTTGGGCTAGTCACAGTTCTTTGGAGCTCTCTCAGCCCCACCCACCTGACAGGGTGTTTGTTGAGGGAGGGGGGAGGGAAAGGAGATTGTCAGCCTCTTGGAGTCTCCTTGCAGGAGAGAAAAGGGGGATATAAATCCAAACTCTTCTCTCTTCTTCTTTTTCCAGGTTGGAAAATACCTGCAGATTTTGGGGGTGGATCATGAGGAGGGCGGGCTTTGAGGAAGGAAGGGACCAATGGAGTTTAATGCCATAGAGTCCACCTTCCAAAGCGGCCATTTTCTCCAAGTGAACTGATCTTGGTTGCCTGGAGATGGGGTTTCACCAATGGTGGAAGGTTTGTTTGCCATGCGGAAGTTTGGCGCACTGGGCCATTCGGTGCCGGATGGGAGGACTGCGGGAAGCCGACTCTGAGCACCTCGCACTGGTGAACCTGTTGGCTCACTTGCTGTCTTTTACCTTGCTGGAGTCCATGATGCCCATGAGTGGAAACAGCACGACCGGCAGAAGAGATGTGGCCCCTAGCGGCAGAGCTTCCGGGTAACGGAGGAGCACCGTGCGACGATCACATGCCGGCTTGCGTGGTATACGGAAGCAGGGCGGTAGGTCTGAGTGAATGCGTGCAGAAATCGCGCTTTTTGGTTTGGCAGGTTGAAAATTCACCATATCGCCTACGTGCGGATGCGGGTGTGTCTCACACACACACACACACACACACACACACACACACACACACACACACACACACACACACACACACACACACACGTCACCACCGATCACAGTTCTGAAAATGACAGAGCACTTCCGGCGTCGCCAGCAGGTGAGAATCCGTTTTAGCCTCCGGACGGGATGCCTATTTCTTATTTTTTGGTTCGCTGTTTGGCGCTTTGGTAACTCAGATGTGGAGAATAGTTGTCGTTGGGTGTTGATGAACACCAGCGTGTCACCCAAAACATCATGGCAGGTCATCTTTGACATGCATGTTATAGGTTGACCATCACTGACCTAGTGCATTGCCAACCAAGATTGTGAGTAACGGTCTGGAGAATCCCAAATGGGTTCAGGTAGGGAAGGGATTGCATTTGGCCAGGCACTGAGAGCCAGCGTGGTGTAGAGGTTAGGAGCAGGTGGACTCTAATCTGGAGAACTGGGTTAGATAGATAGTTTAATACGGCCAAAGGCCAGCAAAGACAAAACAAAACAACAGCACACATTCACAACAGCAAATTACAACAATTATTACAGCTAACCATTTACATGAATGTTTGGCTTTCAGCTCATCCCTGATTAAGTAGGCCCTTGCGTTTTTTATACGCCAATGCACAGAACTTTGCTACCTGCTGGGAGATGGTTGCATCCTTGTCTTCCAACAGCATTTTCCTAATCTCTTGGTCAGGATCCTTTGCAATTATCAAGCTGTGTTGCACAAGCAGAGGTAAAATAAAAGAGGCTCTCTTTCTGCCTTATATGCAGCATGCGGTGTAACAAGATATGTATCATAGAATCAACGTCCCCAGAGTTACAAACGCATTTCCTCAAATGCCAAGGGGTTTTCCCAAAATCTGCCTATAAAATAGATGATGGAAATGCGTCAAACCGTGCTCTAGAAAAGGCCCATCGGTGTTAGCTATGGTAATATGTTGAATGTAGGGGGCCATTACTATACCACTACCAGATTTCAATGGTCTATATAAGGGCAGGAAATGAGGCATTATCATTTTGGTGAAGATCAATGTCGTCCAATGGTTGATATACCATCTTAAGAGCTAAGGGCAAGTCCCATTCAAGCATCAGCAGGGGTCTAGCCCAATCTGTTTAAGCTTCAGGATAATCTTCTCCGACCAGATTGGGTATGGTGATGTTGACAGAGGAAATGCTGGTAATAATAGGCCCTGGGGGTGTAGGTGGACTTTAATCCAATGTTGGTGGCTCTCTTCCGGACTATAGTTTTCCACTTTAGCTATTTATACTTCATGTCTCAATACAGTGTTGGGGCGTGCATTTTGGTGCTATTGAATAGAGATCTAAGGAATGTTGTTGTAGCTTTTTCCAGAGGTGTAAAGTTGGATATGAAATGTTGCCTAGTTGGAATACATATGTTAATTGTGGAATGGATTTTGCTGTAAAGCAAATTTAACAGCAGCTGGAATGTATCCTCCCTCCTGGAGTGCAATTAGAATCTCCCAGTATTGCTTGGAAACTCTTTTGAGCAAGATTGGACAAGGGATTGGATATGAGCTGTAGGTTTGCCATTATACTGGAAAATTACCCCCAAGTATCTGAAGCATTTGACCTGATCGATTGGATGCCCTTCGATTGTCCATCTTTCCTTCTTGAACCTGGCATTAAAATGTACTATTTTGGTTTTAGAATAATTCATTATTAGATGTTCCTCAGCACATTTTTGGGTTATTGCATTTAGGGCTCTCTTAATCCCTACTTTGGTTAGTGGGAGGGCGACAATATAGATCATATACATTAGAATGGGTAGTTTTTTCCCCTGAGAAAGTGTAGGAGCATGAACGTCCTTATCCTGCAAATCTATTATGAAGGAGTTGACATAAAAGTTGAATAGATGTGGTGCTAGAAGGCACCCTTGCCTTACCCCCTTCTGTACTGGTATAGATGGTGTTAGATGTCCCTTTTACACCCCCCCTCTTGTGTCACCCTTACTCGCAAAGAGGTGTTCTCATGCAGTTGGATTATTATGTGCAATAAACGTTTGTCAATATTGGTGTTTATGGTTTGGCCCCTTAAGTGAGTCCATTGGCACATTAGCCGAGGCTGCCTTGAGATTGATAAAAAAAAGGTTGCATATAGTGAGCCTCTTTGGAGTTTAACATATTTGTCAATCAGATGGTTTAGAATCAAGCAGTGGTCCATTGCTGATCGTCCCTTTCGGAAGCCAGCCTGTTCGTCTCCTAACAGCTTTTCTCCCTCGAGCCATACCAGAAACCTTGTGCACAGGTAGTTGGTATATATCTTACTTATAACATTAAGTAAGCTGATCGGCCTGTAGTTGGCTGGGTCCGTGATTACCCCTTTTTTAAATATAGGGACTATTATGGCTTCTTTCCAATCTGTTGGAATATAGCCTGTATTATTAATATCACATTGAAAAGTTCAGCTAGGATTGCTAGCCCACCAGTCAATGTTGACTTTCAATGGCTCTAGGAATACCATGGTCATTCCCTGGGGGCTTTCCCAGATTTTAATTTGGAAATCATAAGTGCAACTTCTGCTTTGGTTACAGGGGGGCCATGTAGGTGTGTTATCGAGCGAGATATAATGTCCCAAAGAAGGCTGATGGTTTGTAAAAAGTTTGGAAAAATGCTCCACCCAGACTGTTATTGTTATTGGATTAGCTAGGCCCAATTTGCACTTAGATTATTATTCTGGCTTGTTAGTCTCCAAAAAGTGGCAGAATCATTCGATCTTACCGCCTTGATTAAGAGATTGCCATTTTTTGTGCATGGACATTTTTTTTTCTTATATTTTAGCATGGCCTTATAAGTTTTTTTCCCTTCCAGTACCAGTTCTTCCCATTGAGTCACGCCCTCTTTTAAATGATGGAATAGTCTTAGCAGGTTTCTTTTGGCCATTCTACAGTCATGGTCAAACCATTGTTTGTCCTTGGTCCCTTTTTGTTGACTAGTCACATTGCTTTTGGACGGGAGGGGTTTAAGTATTTGCACAGTTCGTTCCTGGAGTCTCTAAAATGGCTTCAGGTCTCCCATCACACATATCTAATAGTACTTTTATGATGCAGCATTTTACCTATATCTGAAACAAAACCAGTTCACAAAATAGCTTCTCATATCCTTCACATTCCATTTCCTTCTCAGACTGTTCACTTCCACTGCCAGTTCGGTATGCATAATCCTAGATCTTAGCCGAGGAAACGAAATGCATTATATCTAAACCAAGGGTTAATGGAAAGTGGTCGCTTTCCGATCGCGGCATAACTTCAAAATGGCTGATCATGCCCACTAATTCTTGTGACACCAAAAAGTAGTCAATAACTGAAGCTCTGTTGCCTGACCAGTAGGTAAATTGGGCCGGGTAATCACCTGGGTGGGTGCCATTCAAGATTGCTAAATTAAACTTATGGGACAACTGATATAAAAGTAGCCCTGCAAAATTATAGCCTGCATCCAAAGCTTTTCTTTGGTTAAAGGAAGTAGGCCCAACATCCTCTGGCACACAAGAATTAAATCTGTCCAGTAGCAAACTATCACATTG
>NW_025950949.1:0-12422 GCF_021028975.2 Sphaerodactylus townsendi
GGGGCTGATGGGAATTGTAGTCCATAACATCTGGAGTGCCAAAGGTTCGCCACCATGGGTCTAATGTGATCCCTGCAAACCCAGGCTGCCTGGATAGCGTCAGCTTTGCCAGAATAGCAAATGAGGACATCTGGGCCAAGGAAAAGAGCTTCAGGAAGACAAAAGAAGAAATGACTGGCTGGCAAATAAAGGAGAGCTCAGTGTCCAAAGCTATTATGAGGAATAAGGAGAGGCATCTACTAGGCAGGGGGATATTCCATGAAGTTGTATGGATTGATAATGTTGAGATAGCAACTGTAGGAGAGGGTTGGACTTGAGGTGTAAAGGGAACCGGGGTTCGATGACAGCACAAAGGTATGTATCCTTTGCCATGGCATTTATCATTTTCCCCCTTGCCCTTTTCAAAGCATATAGATAAATGGGATTGGCAGTTTTTCAGGTCAAGATCCATCTTTGTCTATGAATCCAACATTTGCCAAGTTAAAGGCAACAGCCTTCCCTTGCAGCATTTCTCTGGTAGTTGATGTACACTGCCCCTAAACTTGAAGTCTTTGTTTATCTGACTTAGCTAACAACATACCTCTCCACGAATCTGTCTAACTTTTAAAGCAATATGATAATCAGTGTGTTTTGTGTTGGTGAATTTCTTTATTACGTACTGTATAAAGAAGTCATTACCAATACCAGCTTGACTGTAATGGTGACAGTCTGTCAATATTATGGCCCATAGACCATTCATAATTGCTACAAAACACGGTGGTATTGTAATGAAAATGCAAAGTTAAAGTACCAAATTATCATAAATAATCCACTGCAGAGTATAGCCACATGGTAAAACATATTAATTAATGGTCAATTAGTAATGTTGATAGGCTAATTTAGATGTAATAGGCTGTGTAACCTTCATTATAATTAATGCTCAGATATGTTTTGCTGCTCCAGACATTTGGTGGGGTGCGCAGTGGCAGTTTGGCTCTTTTGATGGTAAAGGTGGTTGCCCTCCTGACAGACTGTGATTCAAATCTCCACTCTGCCATGGAAACTGAGCAGGTGACCTTGGTGCAGCAATACACATTCAGCCTAATCTTCCTCAAAGGCTTGTTTCTTCCTTTTTTCTATCTTCCCCGTCCCTGTTGTTCTTCACCTGTCCTTTTTTGATGGACTCTTATTAGATTTATTAGACCTACCAGAGCTTTGTCCTCTGTTGTCTCTTAGGTCTCCTTGCAATTACTCCCTGGGAGTAACCTCATCCAAACTAGGGCTGCTCAAATTGTATACAATGTTTTTAAACTGTGTGCAAAGAGGGAATTATTGTTAGGGTGCTTTTTAAAATTAACTGACATATTTTAATGTTAATACTATTGATGTTAAGTATCTATATAAATAAAAATGTAAATGTTTGTTTGTTCAAAATCTTAAATCTCTTAAACTTCTTCACCAATTGGTTTGAAATTTTGACACGTTACATTCAAATATGCACATGTTTTTATATACCTACTATACTCACTACTTTATGATTCCATCTCAATGTTTCTGATTTCACCAGACTGGGCCACTGTTTCCTATTTCACCAGACTGGGCGGGAGGAAAGGGAGGGGTGGCATGCAAGGAAGGGAAGGGAGGGGGAGGGGACCGGCATCTGGACATGCCCACCCACCCTAACGGAGGGAGGGGAGGGAGGGTTGGCATGCAAGGGAGGGTAGGGAGGGTGGGGTGCCATGCTAGGGAAGGGAGGGGATTTTCCCATTTCACCAGTCTGGGCCGCAGTGTAGCCCTGTGCCGCTAGTATATTTTTCAGGAGACCCCCCTGATGATACCACCCAAGTTAGGTGAGGTTTGGTTCAGGGGGTCCAAAGTTATGGACTGCCAAAGGGGTGCCCCCATCCCTCATTGTTTCCAATGGGAGCTAATAGGAGATGGGGGCTACGCCTTTGAGTGTTCATAACTTTGGACCCCTGAACCAAACCTAACCAAACCTGGGTGGTATCATCAGGAGAGTCTCCTAAAGATACCCTAAAATTTTGTTGCTGTTAGCTTAATAATTGCACCCCTGACAGCAGGCACCCCCCACATTTCCCCAGATTCTCCTTTTAAATCCACCCCCTTTGGCATGGACTTAAAGGCAGAATGTGAGGTCCCCAGTTTAACCATTGAAAGTGATGCTGTTTGGGGGTGGATTCCACTGGAGGTATTTTGTGAGAGATGATGCTGACATTTGTTTGGTAAATGTTTTGCTGGGGGTGATTTGTGAGAGATTTACATGCTTAATACCAACTTGTACTGGCTTGGATTTGTTTCTCAGGCTAACAACCTACCTCATAGGGTTGTTGTGATTAGGAAATTAGGAAAAGAGTTGGTGGGGAGAGAGCCATGTATGTTTTTCTGGGGGTGGGAGATGTTTGGTAAGCTGATAAAAAAAATCATTGTTTGGTAGTGGTGGGGGAGGGTGGCCACCTATATGGGTGGGTGCCAAACTCAGGTTTTGTCCCCGGGCTCCAGTTTGCTTAGATATGCCTCTCCTTTTACCTGTTCTTCAGAATTTTTGTCTAAACACTTTGAGTGTTCCTAAGTTTTGCCTGCATCTGTGGCATCTGCACTTTGAGTGTTCCTAAGTTTTGCCTGCATCTGTGGCCTGCATCTGTGGCTGCATCTGTGTCTGCATCTTTTTGTCTAAACACTTTGAGTGTTCCTAAGTTTTGCCTGCATCTAAGTTTTGCCGGCATCTGTATATCACAGAGGGAAGTCTGTTACACACTGAGTCCAGTGTGTAACAAGATCCACCAGACCATGGCCATGCAGCCCAGAAAACCCACCACAACCAGTTGAATCCATCTGTGAAAGCCGTCGACAATACTTCGAGTGTTGTTCTGCACAGATTTTTTTTTCAGTGTAGTCAAAAGGAAGTAGCAGTTGTAGCTTACTGGATTTTATGTGAGCTTCATATACATAAGTGATCCCTCCTTCCTGCCCAGTGTTTTAACTGCTTTTCAAAAAATTGTGTATATTTTAGCTGTCATTTTAATTGTTTCAGTGATAATTTTGTTGGCTTCAATAGTTTTTAATATCTGGTGTTATTATGTATGTTTTTATTTTGTTAGCTATCTTGTGGGTTTCATAAGGGCAGGAAGGCAGGGCATAATTTTTTTGAAATAAAATAAATCAAAAATATCAGAGATAATGTAGCTTTGACATTTTACATGTATACTGGGCATTGTAATTATGTAACTAGTCCATGAATCCTTATGCCACACGAAAGCGATTTATTTTTATATACCACTGAACTCCTCGTTCCAGCTGCCTATTTGCTTGCTTTTCTTTAAAAATATCGCTCTGAAGAATGTAGTTACAGGATGTATTTAATAATAAGGGTAGGGTTTATAAATAGATGGAGTCAAAGCGCCCTGACAATGGCTTAAAAGGTCCCCATGACCCATGAAATCTCACTTTCCTTGAAAGCAGGTATGCATCTTAAAAATGCAGAAAGTTTTAAATGCATCCTGTATTACTAGCATATGTATTTCATGTTATGAAATCAATGTATGTATTAGATCAAAAGTAAATTAGTGTCACCAAATTGTATGATAGAAGTAAATAAATATAAGTATGTGGTATGACAAGGAGTTTTTCACATGCAAATAAACTTTACACCATTCTTGTGCTATGAATTTCAGCTGTCTGTTATTTTTTAGTTCTGGTTTACAAATAACTCTTAATTGTAGATTTGATTTAAGAGACAAATTGTGGAAGAATCCGGTCTGGAGGTTTTCTTCAAAACAAAATGGGCCATACAAAGACAATTACTCTCTCCTCTTTTCCAAAGTTGGCAGACTTTACAATGCTGACCAGAGGCCAAAAGGAAGATAAATGACAACCACCCCCTCTCATATTTCTGCACTGGCTTCAGCCTTGGGGTTTAGCTGAAGGGACTTGTGGAGTTTTTGAAGTGCAAATAGGTTGGTGAAGGATAAGCCCTTTCAGAGTTCCTTAGGATGCATTTTTTTCTTGGTGAATTTTTTGACGCTGGCTGTCATCTGGAAATCTACAGGGTTGGGGTGGGTTTTTTTGTTTTTGGTTAATCATGCAATAAGGACTTGCTATAGGAGTGTGCTTTTTCTGCATTCATATTAATCTTTTTGTGTTTGGAAGCAATTCATTTAATAGATCCTTGAAAAACATCCCCAGTATGACGTAATTTTAATGGAGCCATCATCCCAAGGTCATGTTCTATTGTTGGAACTAGTCAAAAAGGTCCCTGAAAAAGAAAATGTGTTTAGACTGTCACACTAACAAATGCCTTCTTAAGTTGAGGAAAGAATGTGATCTTTTAATGGCTTAATTTGAATACCTGCGGAAATGCTACATATAAATGGTACTGAAATATTGAAAGCATCAAGCAAGTGATGTAATGGACTGTCATGAATTGGGAAACGGCCTTTAGGAATTGATAATAAATCTAACTTTAACTGAGTTTGCAATAGAAAAGTAACTGATATGTAATACCACTTACAAGTTTATGCCAAAATGGATGCTTGAATCCATCAACAATGGGCTGGATTCTAAGGGTCACTCTATGTGTAAAAAGGCATACAGCTTGCACTAGTCTGCAATATGTAAAGATTTCCCACAGAGATACCACTCCCACCAGAGAGCCAATGTTGTGTAGTGGTTAAGAGCAGGTGGATTCTAATCTGGAAACCAGCTTTGATTCCCCACTCCTTCACTTGAGCAGCAGACTCTTATCTGGTGAACTATATTTATTTCCCCACTCCTACACGTGAAGCCTGCTGGGTGACCTTGGGCTATACTTTTTTTGGGAAAAGAATGACAGAAGATGTGGAAATCAGTATGCCACATCTTCCTGGGTCTTTTGTTGTGGATGAAAGCTCTGCCGGGGGTCCTAGTGCTTGCCCTCCACTCTTTCTGGTTCTCTTTTAGAGCACAAGAATTGTCTTTAAGTTCCAGCTTCATCAAAACTATTATTCATTGCAAAGTTAAGCATAGCATTTTGATAAAAGAGCATTTATAGTGCTCTGGACAGCTACCAGCAGCACTTTTGCTTTTTTTTCCAGTAGTGCCCACCATTTTGTTACCTGTGGCAGCGCGGAGCCTACAAAATTACAGACGCAATTGTACAAAAGAGAAAGTGCTGCTTATAGCCACCCGGAGCACTGTAAATGCTCTTTCATCAAAGTGCTGTGTTTAATGTTGCAACCAATAATGGTTTTGTTGAAGCTGATGCTTAAAGATGATTCCTATGTCATAAAAGAGAATTGGGTTCTCTTTGACATGCCGAGGCATGCACATCCGGCTTCCGATTGGAGCATATATAACCGCACTGACTTCTTTTTCCCGAAAAAGTTCTTCACAGTTCTTCAGAACTCTCTCAGCTCTAATTGTCTCACAAGTGGTCTGCTGTGGGGAGAGGAAGGGAAAGGAGTTTGTAAGCCCTTTTGAGTCCTGCCCCTAAGGATACGGAAGTTGTTTCCTAATCTTGTGTAATCCTTATTATGAAAATTGAATAAAGATTGACAGCCTGTAAAAATAGTGTGTGTTGATTTTAAAACATTAAAACTAAGTTCTTTTGCATACACACACTGAAGTGAATGTCACTAAGCATAACACTGGATTTGTATCTTTAAAATTTTAATCTTCAAATTCTGTGGTGGCCAATACTCAGCATTTAAATATTTGAGACTGGTGATTGTAGGTAGTCAAAGAATATTATTTTCATGGCCTCTCTTGCACTGAAATACTTTTATTTTTATCTGTCTGAAGCATTCTTTCGAAGCACTGGAAAAATAAACACCCCAGTAAATCTGGTTGCATACCAGCCATAGCTTTTGGCATGGGTAAGAGTTTGTACTTTTGGAGAATGAGAAAAAAATTAAATGCTGGTATTGTTAGATCAAAGAATTGCAATTTTCAGTTTTTGATTTTTGGAAGATATCTAACCAATTTCTCCATCTGGCTCAGTTCAGATATCACATCATCCATGGCTAAAACTGATTTCTTTAAATGAATGCTATTAATGCATGCTATTAATTTCCATTGATCTTGCTTTGAAGCAAAGATTCCTTAAAGTGTGACTGCTTATTGGAGTTGCCAGATATCCTTTATTTACACAGAATTATAGAATTATCAGCAAATATCCCTGTATCTGAAATGGCCTTTTAAAATGTAAATCTGCTTTCTGTTGTTCACTTAACCTGGAAATGTCCATGTTCCTTATGAGATTTCAAAACTATAATGAAACTTATTAATACCTTTTAGACTAACTTAAAATTATATTTTGATGGAGTATTTTTGGGCAGTCATCAGTATGCTTGATTTTGACTGTATTACTCTTAATAAGTAAATGCTGCAGAAAGTCATTGTTAAGTAGCAATCCAAAATCTCTTTTTTAAGGTATGTTTTTTTTCAAGTTGGAGGGATAAGCATTCCTTTATTTGGGTAAAAGATTCTTCTCATTGGAACTGATTTGGGTTTTTCCAGTTTTGTGATAGGTTTACAATGTAGCATCCTTCAGAACGTAGAGTTGGGACTGCTGTTGTATTTTTCCCTTGAGTTCCTAGAGGTGATGCTATCTTTTGTTCACTCAGCAGTGTGGTCATTTCTAAGAGCTTCTGTCACTTGAGGCATTATAAGATGGATGAGTCTCAAGTGAACTGCTGGTTGAAGCAAATGGTGAAAATAAGAGCAGACAAGGGGGCTGGAGGTTTTCAGAAAGGGCTGACAACAAGGAAACACTGTTAAAATCAAGGGGTACAGACAATGCAGAAAGCAAATATCAAGATGGTCAACATGCTATTGTATTTGGACCTTTACATTCTTCAGTGGAGATCAGATCTAATTATCTAAATATAATGGTAAAACTCTCATAATAAGCTTTTTAACAAGTTGTCGTTATTGGACTGGTCAGAACAGTGAGCAAAATTTGTGCTTTTTTTGAAAAAATAAATATTTCATTTTGTAGCATTGATTATTTTATAGCATTTTGTAGCATTTTGTAGCATTTAATTTATTTTATAGCATTTAATTTAGATACTGATTATGGTCTTGAAATATATTAGTCAGATTTAAAATTAATGTACATGCAGGAACACTGTGTGTCTCAAAGATAGCATTTGTGCATCATTTTCTTCCTTGTGTTTTGGTGTTTGCTCTTCTGTAGTTTTTACCTAGCATTAGATCTCACAATTTAGAAGAGACGAAAGCATTTAAATTGTAAACATCTAAAAATTACTTCCTAACGTTTAAATGTAAAAAGTAGTGGCATGATTTCTGCGTTTACATAATTGTTTTTGACATTTTACTAAATAAAAATGATTTTTTTTAGCTACAGAGGGTCAGATTTTGTAGGGAAGAGCAAAATATGTCATTAACTTACAAGCTTTCTCCTATATCTGGCAAGCTTTAGGAGGCATTGAGAAACAGCTTGAAAAATTATTTTGTCAAATTGCTTGCTGTTGGACGTGAGTGGGAAGCAGGAGTTGCAAAGGCAAAGAAATTAAGATGATTAGAACCTTTAAGCTTCACAAATGGTAGAGTAGCTCCCTTCTCAATGGATGTAAATAATAGATGAAAGACTGAGAATGACAACAAAGGATCAGGGTGCTTAAGAGAATGTGTGCAGCCTGAATAGAGGTTTGTGGCCCAGGGCCAAAGGTCTTAGCTTTGAGTGTAATTAGAAGAAAATACAAAGATGTCATTACTAGCAGGTGAAATGTTCAGCACGTGGCCAAAAAATAGCAATTTCAGCCCTGATGCTGTTTCAATTGGATTATGGACTTTTCAGAAAATAATTAAAGTAATTGCAAGGTCTTTATAGTTCAGGTCAGTCAGAAGCAATGTAGCTTGAGCTTGATCACCATCTGTAGTAGTTTTAAGGTTGGAGGTGGAAAAAGTGGTGCAGTTTAGAGGAGCATCCATGAATAAGGAAAATAACTAGTTTGACTCAAGCTTTTTCTGTCTTAGTGATTCAGTTCTTCTAAGAAGTGTTGGTTTTATAACCCACTTTTCTCCCTTTAAGGAATCTCAATGCACCTGACAATAACCTTCCATTCCTTTCCTCTCAACAGACACTGCGTAAGGTAGGTGAAGCTGAGAGAGTTCTGAGAGAACTAGCCCAAGGTCACCCAGCAGGCATTATGAGTAAAAGCGGGGAAACAAACCCAGTTCACTGAATTAGAGTCCACTGCTCATGTGGAAAAGTCGGGAATCAAACCCGGTTCTCCAGATTAGCGTCTGCTGTTCTTAACCACTATGCCAGGCTAGCTCTCAAATTACTCCAAAATTGTTCTTATTATCATAGTTTTGCAGGAAGCTGTCAGATTTTCTGCATTCTGTAAAATGTTCATTTGAAGCACAGTGCCTGATATTTGGGGTTAGGGATGCCAGCCTGCAAGTGAGACCTGGAGATCTGCTGGAATTATTCCCATCTACAGTTTTCAGTTCCTCTGAAGAACATGGATGCTTTGGAGGATGAACTCTATGGCATTGTGCCCCAGTGAGGTCTCTTTTCTTCCCAGGGTCCACTCCAAAATCTCCGGGAGTTTCCCAACCTGGAGATGGCAGCCCTGGCCCCGCATGCCCCACAGGTGGCCAGGGAGGATCTGGTAACCCTATTCTGGATAAAGCCATTGTATTATACACCTGTATTATACATTACAAAAAAAAGTTAAAATCTACCCAATACGACTTGGGGAAATTGAACTATTATTTCAAGGTCATGTTCCAATGGTTGACGTTACCAAATATCACAAGCTTAATTACATTGTGGAGAAGTGAAGAATTTTGTGACTGTTGCTAATATAATGACAGCGTAAAAGATCATTGTTTAGTGGCTCAAACCATAAGATCTCCAGTTTATAGAGTGTGTGCATGCTGCTGCAATTCAGGAATCTGGTACAATTAACGTCTGGTTAACCTTGTCAGACTGCATAGTTATAGAGTCTGAAGAAGAAATGGTTCACTATGTGTTTGAAGCAGGTAAGAATTTAACGGACCGGGTGGTTTAATAATTACATGTGCTTGAAATACAATTCTGTAGGACACGTTTTGTAACTTGTTACGTTAATTGGCATTCAGCTTCTTTTTGTTAGCATTCATTCTCTACTGTGATGCCTTCTCAAGGCCAAACTGTGTATTAAGTTGTTGATTCAGGGCTAGTCTAAGGATTTTTGATGTAGCAAATGACAGCAAATGACGTCTCTGCCTTCTTCCACACCATGGGAAAGCTGCTGCCCAGCCACTTGCCCCTGCAGCGTCATAATGAGGTGGGAAGCAGAAGTCCACCCAGTGAAGGGAAGGAGTACAAGGCCCTGTCTCTGCAGGCCTCCCGCTGGAGGTGCCTCCTGGAGCAGACCCCAGCACAGTGGGTGGACAGAGTGCCAATAGCGCTGGTTGTTGCCCCTCCACTTCTGGTGCCTAGTTAATAGCTTGGGTACCCCTAGTGGACATAGTGGTTCTGCATCAGATCCTCTGCTATATAGTATAACATTTATCCTGTTCCCTTGACTGATATTAGATTTAAATCACAGCGTTTAAAAAAAATCTGCATGCCATTTTGCCAGTGCACCTCAAGGTAGCTTTTAGTTTCTGGAAGGAGAGCAAAAGGGAGGTACCTTTTGTTTACTTGTCTGCCCTCCCCCTTTATCTGTGTTAAAAGCAACTGGGAAAACTCAGCCATCCCCAGCACCACTGTGCCCATCCATATTCATCATCCTTGTTTTATAAACCATCTGTTTTATGAAGCTGAACTATATAAGGAGTAATACGAACTCTACAAATGTAAAGTTCCTTCTGACTCATCTAAGGTGATGCAATATTATCAGCGTGTTGGCTGCAACAGGGTTTTGAACATCATGTTTTTGGTATGGTTTAAGTTAATTACTGTTACAGTGAAATATTCCTCCATATTATTCATGGTGGTATTTTAATGCAGAATTGATGTAATTAATACAGTACATTATTGAATGAAAATGTCTCCTTTCTAGAGCCAAGTACATGTATCTTGGGCTAGGCAAATCAGAGATTCAGTGCATCTGCAAGCTGTAATGATTGCTATCATCATTATTCTTTTATTCCTTCTTGGTAATTCCAGTTCTTATTCAAGGAGAGGTTGGATATCTCAATCCTCTTTCTATAAGTATTGTTCAGATTCAGAGACCTTTATTAGGCATATACAGCATGGGAACAAAAGGTAAAGGTAAATTCAATAGAGAACAGTGAAAATAGTGTGGACAGAAGCCAAGGGAACCTAGTTCAAAGTGCGCAGCAAAAATTTGGCTATGATTCCCATTATTTCAGCCTCAGGTTTGTTGAGCAGAAGAATCACCTTTGCATTGGTAGAGAGATCTGTGAACCCAGCCAAGGTTAAGGCAGAGAAATCGGGCCTAAAGATATGAGCAGGAGAGCAAGATGTGTTCAAAAGAGTCAGTATAGGAAAGGCAGAGAAAACAATGTTGTTCATGCCAAGGGATGTTTAAGAACTGACCTTGAAGTAAAGACTAAGGAAAGGAATTGCATCTTGCTCTTGAAAGTGCCCATCTAAGTTTATGGTTTGGCAGTTGGTTCAGTTAGCAGGCAACACAGAGCTTTTGGGGAGTGATCCCAAAGTACAAGGATGAACAAGAACTCTGCGCCTTGCTCAAAAGGCATTGAAATTCCTGATCAAATAGTTTATTTATAAGTCTTGTTAGTAGTTGTTTAAGAACTTCCTGGTTGTATGAGTGGCAGCTGTTTGTATTGTATTTAATAAGGATAATGTTCTCTTAAGATTTGCTTTAGGATGTTTGAACTCACTGGTTCCTATATTAGGCCAAGCTGACACAAAGGGGCACCTGTGGCAACCACTTGAAATCCAGAATGCACAGAGGCTTTTCCACATGGTGGCCATTCATGTGTAACTTTTGTAGGTAATGCAAGTATACTATATTGATTGGTTTAAGTCTCCAGATTTTCCTTATTTCCAAGGTGAAACTTGAAGATTTATTGTTTTTGTTCTCGTTTTATGTGACATTTTTGTCCAGTTTTATGTTACATTATCTACTACAGGCCTTGTGTTATGGTTTTGTGTGCCATATAATTCTGTTTGAACTACATTAATTTATTTTTTATCTGCTGTTATAGACTTATTTAATACATCTGTATTCAAACTGATGTCATGATTAGTTGGATTGCACAAGGAAGGATGAATGCATTGTGGTCTGTGAATGTCTGTGGATTTTTCATAAGGATGTCCATTGCTAGACACAGTGGTAATGTAGTGATAAAACATTTTGGATATCAGATGCTCTAAATTATTTAACTGTTTATTGTTTTACAGGCCTTGGAAGCTTTCAGCAACCTGGATCAGGTAGCAGAATAACTTCAAATGCTGACCATCATGAATGCATTTAAAAAAGGCTGAAAAGAGTACTGGAAGGTAGTAGTATATAGTGAATTCAGTTTGTGTGATTATGCATTTACACTATTATAAAACCCGTGTTTGATATTTCTGTCTCAATCCCTGTCCAGACACTTTCCTTCAAAACAAAACTGTTTGGAAATGGAAAATGTAATTGAAAAAAAAGTAATAATTTTACACGAATCTCAAACACTTGTCATTGTATTTCTCTATGAAATTATCACATTTGCATGATATTGAACTTCATGATATTTTGAGAGCATAACCTAGGGCAGTGGTGGCGAACCTATGGCACTCCAGATGTTCATGGACTACAATTCCCATCAGCTCCTGCCAGCATGGCCAATTCGCCATGCTGGCAGGAGCTGATGGGAATTATAGTCCACGAACATCTGGAGTGCCATAGGTTCGCCATCATGGACCTAGGGATCTACGTGGCACTTAGTTATTTATGAGCTTCTGAGCAATTAACCGCAACACACAAAAACCCCAACAGCATAACAGCCCCCACCCCTGTTTTTGGGGAGGCTCACATTTGATTTTTGCTGAATGTTTCAAGACTGCCTGGCAAATCTTTATTTAGTATGTAAATAAGTATAATGCTATGTAGGTAGCTTTTATTTTAGGGATTAAAGACATTGCTGATGATGTTGAAAGATTTAACTTGATTTTGCATAGAAAGGATGTTTGCTACAGGGCCAGACTGTGTGATAAGGAGTCAGTTGTGCATCCTTTCGCAATTTCATTTGCTTTGTTACAATCAGTCAAGTTAATTTACGTTCATCAAATAAAATGTTTAGTAAAAAATAACAATATATCTGTATCAATAAAAATAAAATTGGTAATAATCTATGGAAGATTCAGTATAAGAAACTGAAAGGGAAAATATGGACTAAATTGGTTTCAGTTAGGGGAGGACAAGTAACTTATAGGGTAGTGTGACCATTAGTCCCGTTTTCGGCTGGACCTTCACGCTTTTTAACAATTAGTCCCTCGTCCCGAGGGGTTTTAGAAA
>NW_025950950.1:0-12416 GCF_021028975.2 Sphaerodactylus townsendi
ATGACAGCTTTATGCCACACATATGGTATTTATGCACTGTTTCTTCAGCATAGGTCATTTATATGTGATTAATAAACAATCAGAGAAAAATAATGTTGAAGGATACATTCGTTTAGCGAGAACAATTCAGCAAATAGAAACCAATGTGAAGCGAAAAACTCATAGCAGGTTTTGTCCTACAAGGGAGAAACACAATCGAATGAGGGGTATTCAAATCAAACCTGACAGCATTTGAAATGGAGCACACATAGGACTTTAGAATGGGGTATGAATTGTGTTCTGTGTGTTTTTCTCTTCTCGTTTTGGTTTGTTCTCACAAGGTAGGAAGTTATATTAATATGGGAATTCTTGAAACAAACCGGACAGCTCCGGAAATTCGGCTTCTTTCTTAACAGATGTCTCCTTTTGGTCTCCAAAAATGCAAGACCAGTGATTGTGGGACCCATGAGGACAGAAATCACATGGAACAGGGACTGCGGTAAGCAGGGTGTAAGGAATTCCAAAGAGCAGAAATAAAAGGCTTTTGAATATAAGTCCGTTTATTCAGACATCTTAGAAAGCACACACACACGATATGACAGGAATGAGACCTCCCGCCCAAACTACAGGTTATAACGTACCCGAGTCCTTCCCCCTCCCTGGGCCATCCGGGCCCATCTCATGAGAATGGAATGCTCATCCTGGACAGCAAGATAAGCCGTCCACCAAGGTTGTTGCTACGAACCTGGTTCACGCCCGGCTGGAGGTATTCCGTCAAGGCCAGCTGGCTGGGAGAGAACCAGGCAGAATTGCCATCCTTACACTCTGCCTCCCCTAAGAAAGCCCCCCCCCCTGGTTTATTAGGAAAGGCTTTGTGGAAAGCAGAAATGAGGGAGGGGGCATCAATATTTTCTGTATACACCCATTGATTATGGCCAGAGGGATAGCCAACCCATGAAACTAGATATTGTAGACGATTGCGGGAGAAACGGGAGTCCAGAATAGCATCTATTTCATAGTGCGCCTGTGGCCATCAATTATAACTGGCAGGGTGGGTCTGGAGGGTCGCGGCCAGGCATCTGAAACGGGCGCCTCCTTATGTAAGCAGGAACGGAAGACACTGTGAATGTTACTTAACGAGTTAGGCAGTTCTAAACGAAAGCAGTAACATCATTGATCACCTTTGTGTCCTAGTAAAAGGCCTGCAAATTTCTTTGCCAAGTTTTGAATATTTGTGCACGCCTCTAAGGTTTTTAGTGGACAAGTAGACCCATGCCCCAACTCAAGAAAAGGGAAGTCTGAGCGACGCTTGTCCGCCTGAACCTTTTGTGATTCTTGGGCCTGCTGTAAGGTAGACTGCACCACAAGTTTCCCAAACCTCGGGCTAGGCTTAAGAAATCCATTCGGGAATTCCAGCGGCTGGCAATTCCTCTGCAGGCAGCTGGGGCAACGGTGGGGAAGCGAATCGACCAGAAACAATCTCGAATGGCCTTTTGCGTGTTGCTGTGAATGGCATTGTTATATCGCGATACTCTGCAAAAGGGAGTAAATCGCACCAATTGTCCTGATGATAGTTAGTGTAACAACGTAAATACTGTTCTAATCGCTCTGTCTATCTATTCTGGATCGGTCAGCCACTTTGAACGCAGTAGGGGGCGGCGACCGGCCGGGTGGTTCCTAACAGCTCCAGGAACACCTTCCAAAAAACTTAGACACTAATTGGGGATCAAGGGTCGGACACCACCTTATCGGGGGAGGAGTGTAGGCTTAGATATATGGATGTTCAACCGGGCCAATTTAGGGTGCTGCATGGGATGGTGGTGCAAGGAATAAAATGCTTTGTTTAGAAAAAAGATCCACTACCACCCATAAAACCGTGTTCCCGTGGCTTTCCGGCAAATTAGTTATAAAGTCCGTGGAAATGACCTGCCAGGGTCGAGATGCAACGGGGAGGGGCTTTGGTAACCCATGCGGCTTTCCTGGTATCGACTTGGCTTCTGCACAGACGGGACACCCTTTGATATAATGCTTTCAATGTCTTTATACATGGAGCTTACCAGAACTGTCGGCGGGCCAGATGTAACGCTAAAAAATCCGAAATGCCCAGCTCTGACGGGCATCATGACATACTTTCGAGAACCTGCCAAGCCCGAGAGGAGTGAGGGACGCATTAACATCTCTCCCCTTCGCTTCCAAACAATTCTCACCCTCCAAACGAAGTTGTGAATCTCCGGCCCTCCGGCCGAGAGCTCATGAGCCCCGCCTCCTTGAAACCCTGGAGGGAGGGGGGGACGCTGTTAGGGATGGTCGAAGGGGGAGGAGCGGCTGCTGTTTGTGATCGGGTGACAGCTAATCCCAGCTGGGAGGGAGTAAGAACGGTGCGTGGGATGTCTCGTAGCGAAGGGTTCCCCCGTTCCCCGGGGAGGCGATCAGCGCATCAGCCAGTTAGTTGCTCTTACCAGGAAAGAAATGGACTGTGAAAGAGAACCTGGAGAAGAAATCGGCCCAACGTGAATTGTTTGGCAGACATTTTGAGCGGTGTAGACAGGGCAGCTAGATTCTTGTGATCCGACCAGTCTTGGAGCGGGTGCTTGGCTCCTTCTAGCCAATGGCTTCAAACACTCAAAGCAGCTTTGATAGTCAGCGGTCTCCCTATCCCCCACAGTCCAGTTCAGTTCAGCCCCAGAAAACTTTTTGGGATTAAGTAAGCACACGGCACCAATTTGTTATCTTTATTTTTTCTGTAAGAGGGCAGCGCCTAGCGCTTTATCCTAAGCATCCACATACACCATGAAGGGAAGATCTGGGTTTGGGTGGACTTAAAAAAATTGGTTCTGTGGTAAAAGCTGTTTTTAGCTGCTGGAATGCTGACTGGCATTCCTGAGACCAGGAGGAGGGGAGCTCTGGGTTTAGTAGCTTCCGCAAGTCTTTGCCTTTGGCACGTAGGAGACCAGAGCGGTAAGGTGATCTCAGCAAATCGGGGAATAAAGTCACGATAGAAATTGGCAAAAGCCTAGAAAGGATTGTAGTTCCTTCCTGTTGGTGGGGGCAGGCCATTCAATTAATACGGCGGCTATTTTCGCTGGGTCCATTTCCAAACCCTCATGAGAGATCCGACACCCCAGATAATCTATGGAGGATGATGGAAACAACATTTTGACAACTTAACAAACAGGGAGTTATCTAGTAGGCATTGTAAGACTTCTCAGACTAGTTTCTCATGCTCCTCAATGTTTTGTGAATAAATTAAAAAACATCATCTAAATATACGACTCACCCCTTTGTATAACAGATCTTGTAAAACTTCGCTGATAAGAGCCATGAAAGCCCCTGGGGCTCCAGCTAATCCGCCAATGGCATTATTAAATATTCGTGATTGTCCAAACTTTGTATTAAAAAAGCTGTCAAGTGTTCATAGCCTTCCGCATCACGTGGACTCAGTAATAAGCCTCTTTTAAGTCCAATTTAGTAAAGATCCTACTTTGCCCAAAGCATCCAAGAGGTCTTTAATTAAGGGCAAAGGATATTTGTTGATTACAGACACAGCATTCAATCCGCCATAATCAGTACAAAGTCTTAACGAACCATCCTTCTTTTTAACAAATAGAACAGGGGCTGCATGGGTATGTTTTGTGGCTCTTCGTGATGTAAATCCACGAGCCAGGTTTTTATCTAAGAAAGCTGAACCTCCTTCTCTTCGGTGGGACTCATGGCGATAGATTCTACCTTAAAATTGAGAGCCCAGTTGCAGTAAAATTTTACAGTCAGTATCCCTATGGGGGGGCAATTGGTCTAATTCTATTCTTGAAACACTCTGGACAAGTTCTCAATACGCCATGGATTTCCGCAGGACCAGAGGCAGACAATACATTTAAAGCTTTGGGACTCATGAGCCTCGCTCTCAGTGGGAGTTGGGTTTCCCCCTCGCTCATGTGATCCCTACAGGGAGTGATCCGTGAATTTGAGGATCCGTTCTTTCCATATGATGGTTGGTCTCGTGTAGAAGCAACCAAGGCATGCCTAACACACAATAGAGTGTTTAGCAAACAGGAGCAAGGATGAAACTTATTTTTTCCCAATGGTCGGCACAACTAAGAAATACCGGCTGGGTTTTAAAACGTGCCGGACCTTCGCCACCTAGAGGGCTACCATCCATTTTGGTGAAGGGGAATGGGTTTCACTCAAGGGGACTCTCGGCTCCAAATGAGTTCATCAGCCACTTGTGGTCCTATGAGACAGTGCGGAGCAGCCCGAAGTCCACAAGTGCGGAGGCCAGAATGCGCCGCGAGCAGCCATTACTTGGGTTGGCTAGCGCAGTCAAAATGGTAATGGGAGCACTGCCTTCACTCACCGCGATCCGAGTAGGGTTAATATCTTCAGGTGTTGCTGACAGGCAGATGCTACTACTCCGCCCTCGAAATCTTCCTCGATAGTAGCTTTAGATCTAATTCCCTGAGCGCGGACCTGATTACAAGGGAGGCTTGTACGCCACGGCGCGTGTAGTCGGAGGTTGAGGTTTTTGCTTCTTTGGGCAGTTGGCAGCCAGGTGGCCAGGCCCCCCGCGAGTAAAGGCACAATCCTGCTGGCGAATTTTACGTTCCGACATGGTTTCAGTTGGCGACGGCAGGAGTTGACTTCCGGCGGCGCAATTTGGTGCTGGTGTTAAGGCTGGTTTTGGGCGCTGATTCGCCATCTTCATGCTGGCGCGCGCATTTTGAAAGCAGCGACTTGTGATCCCAGTCCGATCCATTCAGCTACTGTCCGCTGAATCTGGATGAGGATAAATCAAGCCGCAGTTTGATGTCCATGCCTTCGAAAAAGTACTCACATTTCATGCGTTCCGGCCAGTCTGGAGGAAGTTTACTGGCCGCTGCACGAAATTCCCGGGCATATCTAGCTTAAAGAATGGTTACCTTGCTGGATGGTTTTTACTGCATGTATGGCAATGTTTTCTGCATCAGGATCCTGGAAACTAAGACGTAACGCCTGGAGGAACCCCCCCACTGCGCGAAAAGCCGCCAGCCTGCAATTCGTGAGAGAGTAACGTAACCATTCAGCCGCTATGCCATCCAGCACTGATCCACCGTCTCGGACTTTTTCACGTTCAGAACGATATAGGTCATCATACTCTTGCATATGGGCATCGAAGTTGTAGGATGAAGTAGGGAAGTTTCGGCGCAGTCCCGTCTAAACGAGCCGGGATGGGCGGTCTGTAAACTTCTCTTTCAACAGCTCGAGGCGCTGCGGTTGAGGTTGTTGCTGCAAGGGGTAAGGTGGTGGACTACGGATCTGGGAGTGGCTGAAGCGCCCCGGGTTGGGGAGAGCTGGAATCGGACTCCTCGAATTACCGTGCCACCGAGAGAGGAGAGGAGCTGTAGGTGCCCGGGAGACTCTGGTCTGGAGCCCCGGTCAGTGTAGCCCGCTGCCTTCGCAAATCCTGTTCCAGGTCGGCCAATTCTCTTTCTATGCGTGTTAGGGCGCCCTGGTGCGCATGCAAGGTGCGTCACTTTCAATGCATCCAATTTGGCCTGCTCATCCTGCTGTATTGCTGTAGTCAGTTCATGCCGTGGTTCAGCCCTGATGCCTTCTCGCTGGCGCTAAATCCATTTTCGATTGATCCAGTACTTTGTCATGGATTGTCAGATTCTGTTGGAACTGGGTTTTATCGCCACGCTTCTCTTTCGCGATCCAACTCTATTTGGATTTCCGCGCTGCTGCTTCTCACGGTCTCGTTGCAGAGTTTCACGCTCCTCTTCCCAGAGTTCGCGTTCGCTCATCTCCAGGCGAAGTTTATTTCACGCAGCAGGGCCACTTCATCAGCCCCAACTTTCCTTCGAGGGCATTGGGAACGTGGGTCAGGGTCGGGATTAAGTTCCACCTCAGACGGACTTTTTTCTATTCCTCTCACCGCTTCCACGGAGCTCTTTCCCATTCCAGTCTGATTTGCCCCCCGCTCCGGAGCCGGGGTTTTAAAGTGTGGAACCCTCTACCGCATCATCATCGATCCGACGCTGTCATTGTTCCAGCCTCAGCCATAGTTTTGGGATGCTCCCCGGTGCTGTGCCACTGCTGCTCTTTGGGAATATCATCAAAGCACTTGTTCAGGAATCTTTCCATGGATTCCTGGGTGTCAGCATGGACGGTTGTCAGTCCCAGTTCCTCGTGAACTGGCTTGCATTTGGGGTTTGTAATCCACTCATTGTCGGAGGGAAACGAATCGATCGACAGGAGCCCGATCCATGGATAATGCACCAAACGTTTCGTGCATCTCCACGTGATCCGACCCACCTTGTTCATCCCAATGAAACAAAGGGCAACCTTGTACTGTCTCTAGGCCTGGAGAGAGTCACCAGAGAAATCGGCCCATCTCCATCTCCTAGATCCTCGGAATCTGGAAGGGAAGGCTCAAAACCCTCTATGGGGGCTATCGTGCCTTCCACATGGTCAAGAGTACTCAACCTCTGCATGTCGGAACACCAGAGATCCACTTCGATGTAACAGTAAAGGTTAAAATATGATTCCTGTCATAATGTATAAATTCCAAAGAGCAGAAATAAAAGGCCTTTGAATATAAGTCCTGCTTTATTCAGACATCTTAGAAAGCACACAATAATACACCATATGACAGGAATGAGACCTCCCGCACAAACTACAGGTTATAATCAAGTATTCTCCTGGAAGTCCTTCCCTCTCCCTCAGCCATCTGGGCCCATCTCATGAGAACGGAATGCTCATCCTGGACAGCAAGATAAGCCGCCCACTGCTGTTGTTGCTGCCGGTCTGGCCATTCATCGCCTCGGGCTGGAGGTATCTCCACAAGGCCAGCTGGCTGGGAGAGAACCAGGCAGAATTGCCATCCTTACACAGGGAAATTGAACAAAATTGAGCAGAAAAGGTGAGAGGAACCAACCTTTATTGTCTGTCAGCAATGGCTGGCAACTGCTTTAGGCAAACTGTGGTTAATTAAGTGTTTGCCTCAGGCGCCCATTCAAAGAAGACCCAAGAAAACAACTTAGGTTTAACTAATGTATTTAATTAATTAAACTGATCTGTGTCATTTAAATATGCTAACACATTTGAATGGGTGGACCGTGTTAAGGCAGCCGGCTTGGGACTGCCTTTTCTGGCAAACCTATTCTTGAGTCCACACACAGCCACCCTCTTCTTCTGAAGACTTTTTAAATTGTCACCAGAACACAATGTGCCAAGAAGTGCCCAGCCCCCTTACTTAATGTATCACACACCCACTACCAGGGCCAAAAATTATGTTGCTCAGCAACAAGGACCTCTCCTTCCCAGCTGAACCTCACCATGCAGCCAGTGTTGTGCTGTTCGGGACACACCCTCCATCACTTCAATATCTACAGGTGCTTTTTGATCATCCTGACCTATCCTGATCAAGAAGAAGAAGAAGAAGAGTTTGGATGTATATCCCCCTTTTCTCTCCTTCAGGAGACTCAAAGGGGCTTACAATCTCCTTGCCCTTCCTCCCTCACAACAAACACCCTGTGAGGTGGGTGGGGCTGAGAGAGCTCCGAGAAGCTGTGACTAGCCTAAGGTCACCCAGCTGGCGTGTGTGGGAGTTCCCCAGATAAGCCTCCACAGCTCAGGTGGAAGAGCTGGGAATCAAACCTGGTTACTCCAGATTAGATACACGAGCTTTTAACCTCCTATGCCACTGCTGCTCACTCAAACTCTGCCAACTCACTCAAACCCTGCCAAAAGTAGTTAGGGACTACACAGTCAATGACCAGGCCTCATCCTTTAACCAATCCTCATCTTGACATCATGAAGCAGGGAAAAAATGCACCCCAACACCAGTTAGGGGGAAACCCAAAAATCCCTGCTTGGCCGCATTGACAACTGGACTAACCTGTGTTGACTAAGGGGAAAGCTGGTTGGTAGCAGCCAGTAGCAAAAGCCTGCTCTGAGGAGGTGCACCCAAAATATAAGCTGAAGAGTCAGGCCTCCTTACTGGTTGCCTATCTTTCTAGTACTCAGTGAGCCTTTGTGCCTCCTTTAAATTCCACTCAGCTGGAATGATATATGATTGCTCCCCAACATTAATGCTGGAAAGTTTACATGTTGTCATAGCCTCCAGCTCCTTGCTGGGCTCAAATGTATGTCTCTGTCCCTGGGATCAGCACCCTTTTTCAATTAAATGTATTAGGAAGTGGCACACACAAGATCTCACAACAAATAATAGACACAGGAGTGCCCTTCACAATTGTTTGCATCCAGATGGGCAGATGTTTTCTGGTGAATAACCACAGGACACATTCTTGGAATAAAATTGGGCCGTAGCCCTTTTATTATATTTACATCATTAAAGTGGAAGCTGGACGTGCAAGAGGAACACATCTGATCACTACCCGGTCAGTGCCCCTGGCTGACCCTGGGACCACCCCAATCCATCTTGGGGAGGACAGACTTTGCTCCAGGCGTTGAAGAGGCTGGAGCAACCGCGTGCTGCCTAATTTATAGAGAGCGTGCTCCACCCTTCCAGCTCATGTGTATCACGCGATTAGGGCCTGGTCTGGCTCAGCCACCTGGCTGGCCCAGGGCACGCATGCTCACCCACTGGAGCTCACCATGTGCCTTGCCCCCTGTCGTAATTATGACCTAGATAATTCTAGGGCCGTTATTTAGTGCACAGGCACATACATTTGAGTATGGCATGCACTTGAATTACTGGCAACTACTTCTTTCACTTTCCTATCTGTATACACTTCTAAGAAGCCTATTCATTCCATCCAGGTTTTTTCCACATCATTCCTTTCACATTTGGATTATCTGAGCATCCCACCTACCCCTTCAACATACTTCCACTTGAATGTCTTCTTCCCCCCCCCCTTTTTTTTTCAAGAGTTGTGTTTGGTTCTGTATTGAGCCATAGTTGGTTGAATAGCTGTAGGTTGCAGACTCTTGCTTTATCCTGTATCAGCATACCCTAGCAGACTTATGAAGCACTTCTATTTTCCATTGCCAGAGCACTGTAAGCAAAATTCAAAAGGACATTGAATATAAAATGTTGAATAGCTTCCTTGCTAAAACTGTATGGAACCTTTGCCCATTTCTGGTGCCCCCTTCTGGCAGCACCCATGAAACATCACCAAGAAAGTATGAGCTTTTCACCTTACAAATGTTTTTGACAAATGCAGCCTTTCCGTTCAGCAGTCTCTCAAGCATCTATAATTTGGGAAGTAATTTTATGTTCCTTGTGAGCAATCTTGTGGACAATTTTTGTATTTTACCTTGATTGAAATTGTGTAGGGCTTCCGGGGGTCATTTTATATCATTTTAATTTTACTCCCAGACTACCAGCTGACCATACTTCATTAAAGTTATTGTTTTAATGGACATTTCAACATACATCAGCTAAAAGGTAGGAAAGTTACAAATTTGACAGATGCAGATGCAATGCTGGGAACAAGATCTACCAGACCACGACCACACAGCCCAGAAAACCCACAACAACCAAAAACAAAGTTGTTTGCCAGTTGCAAAATTGACAAGCTGGGAAAAGTAGTTTTGGAACTCATGTATCATTGTATCTGCATTGTATGACTTTGAATGAATAGCTGTATGTACCAGGTGTACATTTTGCATGTGCAAGTGTGTGTATATATGCATATGAGTATGTGTGGCTGCCTATTGCACTAGTTAAGCAAAGCCTTATCAGACAAAACATGACTCTCTGCCAGCGTAGCTTTAATGAAAGATACTGTCTTTGTTCTTTTGCATGCAGATCCTGTCTGCCACTCAATAGCCCACTGACAGAAGTCTGGCAGGGAAGAGAGGGAGGGAAAACAACTAGCCTGGTACATGCTGGCATACAAAATGGATGGGGATAGTAGTAGCAGTTACTCTTTTTCTGGCTACATTCTATTAATGAACTTGATCTAGTACCTAATCAGCTAGGTCTCTTATTACTTTTGTCACAGATTGGATAGATTGTGAACACTTTGGATTCTTCTGAATTCCTCACTGATAGGAATTATTCTCAGAATATATGGCCCTGATTTCAGTTCATACCACAAAACAGTGACTCCATGTGCATGTTCCCCACCCCATTTTCCATTGTTTTGCCCTGCAGGTCTATTTTTGTACGCACCAGTTACACTTATAAAATGGTTTACCTTTATGGAAGTGTTATGTATCTTGGATTGATTATGCATAGTATACTTACAAAAATTAATATTGAAGTGATCTTCACTTGCACCCAGATTGCATTCAAAGAATTTTTCACCAGATCATCAGAAGGATACAGAATGGGGTAGCGGATGAATTTTGGTTTTGCTGGCTCAACTTTAATTTTAGTGATTCATTGGGATTCTTTTCGGCTACAGACCAAAATTGCCAAACAGTTTTACTCACAGAAAAACAGGTGGTTTGGGGATTACATCTAACTATTTTTTTCCTAACTTGCAGCTGTGCTGGATGTCAATTCCATTCTTAGGGTGGTGGCTTGGAGTGTTCCACTGATGCTTGCTAATAGATGTTAATTCCTTTATAAAATCTGCTCTTGGGATTATTTATGTACACATTAGTTTAACTATAATACAATAATGATCTCAGTATAGATGTTAATTGTACAGGATGGCTAATTCCCTAATCTTGAAGTATGGTTTTACAAAAATTTTGGAGAGTTCTCAGGTTTTCAAAAATGGGAAAGATTCAATAATATTGGACTTGGTTTAAAAGGAAGCATTTTGCTGTCACCTTGGGATTTTCTGTGGCTTAAAAAATGGAATGGAAGCATTGAACAACAGTGTGCTTGTGTGCATGTATATATGTGTATTGAAGGCAATGTCTATTGAAGGCAAAATGCATATACTTCTCAGATGTTTTACAAAATTAAGAAGGTTGAAACCTGCAGAATCAGATACATTTATGTGTACATTAATCAAAGGTATTCTCAATATCTGGGTATTGTGGGTTTTTGAGGCTGTGTGGATGTGGTCTGGTGGCTTTTGCTCCTAACATTTCACCCACACCTGGCATCTTCAGAGACATGTCATGGAAATATGTATTTCTCTCTGGCCGTTTCCGCACGCCCAAAAAACAGTACCCCAGGGATGGGGAAAAACCGGTCCCTGGGGTGCTGTTCACACAGGAGGTGCTGCTGGCTCCCCTCCACTCACCTCTCCTTCCAGAATCGCTCTGGAGGGATACACCCATGCTGCCCTCTGACCCCTGGAGGTCGGAGGGTAGTGAGGGTGTGTCCCTCCAGCCCTCTAGAGCAACGCTGAAAGGAGAGGTGAGTGGAGGGGACCGAAAGAGAGGCGGCTCCATGCTGAGCAGTGGAGGTTCATTTCCACTGCTGTGCAGAAACAGCCTCTGTGTTTTTAGACCTAATGAAATTGCAGAATAGTCAATGCTGCTTGCCCTGTAAACTACTTCTAAGTTTAAAGCAAATTTGGCAGTGCAAGGGTATGACTTACACAAGCTTCTGAACAAGGTGCCTCCAATACTGTATTTTTTCCAGCCAAAGGCTTTGCAAAAAGAACCAAAAACAAAAACAAAAGAGCTCTGCTCCCACAAAGCAGGGAGAGAAGAACTGCAGCTCTCTGTGGCTTGTCTCCAAAGGTGATTGGCTGGAAGCACTCTGTGTTTTTTCCTTGCAAGGATCCAGCTGGAAGTGAAAAATACAATTGCTCAGGAAATCAGTAGAATCAAAGAAAAAATGAGCATATTCTGTAGCTAGCAGCACCTGAAGGTGAAAAACAATGCCAGTTACTTTAGGAGAGGATTTCATTACCTAAGAATGTTGTATTTGTGTTACCATTCGAGAAAATCATGGTGTTGGCCTGTATCAGAGACATCCATATACATAATCAATTTGGGAATTTCATTACACTGACCAGAAGTGGTTATTTTTCAAGTGATTGATTCAAAGAATGGTGTCCCCTGTATCTCCATAATGTCCTTTTCAGTATTGAAATTGCCTCTGTTTGATCTGAACTCAGGTAGTTCTAGTAATGTCTTCATAAAGCAATAATGTAGGAGAATCAAGTAAAACTGGCCATGGTTGAGTGGTAGACTAGATGCTTAAAATGCAAAAGTTTCCAGGTTCAATTTCTGGCACCTATGGCCTTTCTCCTCCTGAGAGAAGAGCTAGTGTTATTCAGAGCAGACAATAATGGATTAGATAGACCAGTGATCTGATCAAGTACAAAGCAGCTTCATATAACGTCATCACTCCCTCAAATTTCCAATCTTCTTTTCTTTCTGCATCCAAAAAACCCCTCACTAAACCATTTTAGTAGAAACAGTTCGCACAACTCTCACTGCCATCCCTCAATCCACCATAAATCAAAAAATATTAAAATGAGAACTTAAACTTTTCAAGTTGTCAAATGAAACTCTTCAGAAAAAAAATACACCTTGATATTAGGCAAAAAAAATGTGAAAAAAACCCAGGGAGACAGGAATTT
>NW_025950951.1:0-12410 GCF_021028975.2 Sphaerodactylus townsendi
CACCAAAGAGCCTTTTATTTCTGCTTCTATGGAATTCCTTACATTGTGGCAGGAATCTTTAATTCATCTATATCCCTAGTGCAGTGGACCTCTGGTGTCTCGGCATGGAGAGGTTGAATATTACTGCGGAAGGTGCGGTAGCCCCCAAAGAGGGCTCCGACCTTTCCCTTCTGGATCTGGAGGAACCGGCGGGAGAACGGGCCTCGCTGGTGACTCTTTCCCGTCCTCGTATCAGCACGAGTCTTCCTTTACTCCGTTGGAACGAGGGACGTGACGACGACCATGGGGACTTACATGAGTCGTTTGGGGCGCTGTCTATGGATCGAGCGCCTGTGGATCGGATCTCTACCCGTTTTCGTATGGATTACAAACCTCAGATGCAACCTGTCATGGAGGAGACGGGCCTGACCACCTTTCATGCGGCAACCCAGGAGTCCATTGAACGATTCCTGGACTCGTATTTTGGTGATGCTCCCAAAGAACCACCGTGGCACAGCACTGGGGCCCGTCCGAAGGACACTGGGACTAAACCTGGGATTGGGAGGGGTGTCCGTACCGCCTTCCGATCGGACCCCCCTGATCCCGGGTCAGCGGCTGCACCCCAGGGAGCCACCGGTGGCTACGGTGTCTCCGATGTCTCGCTTCCAGACGACGAAGAGTCCGAAGAAAGCCTGCACTCCCAGCCGGATCTGTTCCCTCTCCCATCGAAAGAGAACTGGGATGAGGAAGTGGGCCGACTGCGAGATGCCCAAGAAGCATGGACCCGTGAACGCCAGCTATGGGAGGAGGAACGGGCACAGTTGCAGCAAGAGCGCGAAAACCTGCAGAGGGACCGGGAACAACAACGCAAAGAAGTCCAACTCGAGTTGGACCGTGCCAAAGATGCGCTCCAACGACAATATGCGCAGAACCTGTCAGTCCATGATAAGGTCCTGGAACACTCCAGACTGGATTTACAGCGGCAACGCGAAAGCGTTCAGGCCTTGCGCACACAAAGTGAGCTTACTGCAGCTATTAAACGGGACGAACTGGCTAAATTGGAACGAGAAAAAGCAGCCCTGCATGCGCACCAGGATGCATTGACCCGCAAGGAGAGAGAGCTGGCTGCGTTGGAGAGGGAACTGAGGAGGCAGCAGACCAGGAAGCCCCAAGTTGGAGTCTATGCTGTTACTGATACTGCCGGCGCCAGAGGGGCAACGTGGCTGGGTCCTGCCACCCAAACGCCAGCGGCACCGGTATTGATACCGCCCCCGATTCCGGCCCCCCCTGTGCAACCGCTGCCCGCCCAACCTGCTCAACCCGTGCAACCGCCGCCCCTGCCGGCGCCAAGAGCCGTGGAAAGGGGTTACTATAGGCCCCCGATACCTGCCCGTTTTGATGGGACCGCTTCCAAGCTTCCCTACTTCATTTTGCAACTCGATGCCCACATGGAGGACTATGATGATTTATACCGGTCTGAGCGCGAAAAAATACGGGACATCGGCTCAGTCCTGGATGGGGCAGCAGCCGACTGGTTTGTGACCCTTTTGGATTTGCAAGATGAAGACTCTCGCATGGTGCCCGCATTCCTCCAAGCCTTAAGAGCGCGCTTCCAAGATCCGGGCGCCGAAAATGAGGCTATCCGCACCATCAAAACTATCCAGCAGGGCAACCGTCCGTTTGCAGAATTTGCCCGTGAATTTCGTGCGGCGGCTGCTCGACTCCCTCCTGAGTGGCCTGAACGCATGAAATGCGAATACTTCTCAGATGCTGTTGACGGCAAGCTGCGTGAAACGGTGTTTTTAATTCGGGTTCCTCGCACTGTTGCTGATTGGATCCAGTTGGGATCCCAGGTGGCGTCTCGCTTGGAATACGCTCGTGCCGGAGGCCGCCCACGCCCGAAGCCTGCCACTGCGTCCACCAAGGCAAGCCCAGCCGCCCCCACCGAGACCACCTCTGAGCGCCGTCGCCGACTGGGATTATGCCTTTACTGCGGAGGACCAGGTCATCTAGCCGCCAACTGTCCGAAGAAACAAAAACCAACCGCTCCAGCCACGCGCACCCCATCTGCCAAGCCACCACGCAAGTCGGGGCCGCCTCTGACGGGCTCTTCTAAGGCGGTCATCGAAGGCGACCTAGAGGAGGGGGAAGCAGCTGTTTGCCTTTCTTCAGCCCCCATGGATATGGGTCCGACTCCTGACGCGGTGAGTGAAGGCAGCGCTCCCATTACTGTCCAAGCGTTTCTGGCCAACCCCGCTAAACATACTCGCATTATAGCCTCGGCCCTTGTGGATTCTGGCTGCTCCCATTGCTTAATGCGGCCCCAGGTGGCAGAGGAGCTAGGTCTGGACCAAATTCCCCTGGCTAAGCCCATACCATTCACCCAAATGGACGGCAGCCCTCTCGGGAACGAAGGACCGGCCCAGTTCAAAACGCAACCGGTTCTCCTCCGTTGCGCCGACCATTGGGAGAAAATTAGTTTTATTTTGGCGCCAGTGGCCAAACACTCCATAGTTTTGGGCATGCCATGGTTATTGTTACATGAACCAAAGTTCATTTGGAAAGAACGGATCTTAGAATTCACTGACCCTCCCTGCGGTGAACACATGAATTGGGGGGAAAACTCAACTTCTCCTGACACACCCCCCTCCCTGGCTTCATCAGCGATTGCTCCCGATTCTATTGGCATCCCACCGGCGTACCAAGATCTAGCCAGAGTTTTTCAGGAGCAAGAATGCGATCAGTTGCCACCCCATAGAGACACTGACTGCAAAATCGTTATACAGCCAGGGGCGCAACTGCCCAAAGGTAGAATCTACCGTATGAGTCCCAATGAGGAGAAGGAACTTCGTGCCTTCTTGGACAAGAACCTCGCTCGCGGGTTCATACGGCGGGCTACCAAACACACACACGCTGCTCCCGTTTTGTTTGTAAAAAAGAAAGATGGGTCTTTACGGCTTTGCACAGATTATCGAGGTCTCAATGCAGTCTCCCTGTCCAATAAATATCCTTTGCCTTTGATCAAGGACCTTTTAGATGCACTGGGCAAAGGGCGCATCTTTACTAAATTAGACTTGAGAGAAGCTTACTACAGGGTCAGAATTGCTGAAGGCTATGAACACTTGACTGCGTTTAACACAAAGTTTGGACAGTTTGAATACTTAATAATGCCATTCGGGTTAAGTGGGGCCCCCGGGGCTTTTATGGCCCTCATCAACGAAGTTCTCCATGATTTATTGTACAAGGGAGTTGTGGTATACTTAGATGACGTTTTAATTTATTCACAAACCATAGAAGAGCATGAAGCATTGGTTCGGGAAGTATTGAAACGCTTGCTCAACAACTCTCTCTTTGCCAAACTCTCCAAATGCTGTTTTCACCAGACCTCCATTGACTATTTGGGTTACCGGATCTCGCCCGAGGGCTTAAAAATGGATCCTGCTAAAATTGACGCGGTCCTCCAATGGCCTGCCCCCACCAACCGCAAAGAACTCCAATCTTTTCTGGGTTTTGCTAATTTCTATCGTGACTTTATACCCCAATTCGCTGAGCTGACTCTCCCTCTCACAGACCTCTTACGCACTAAGGGTAAAGATCCACTGTCCGCCAAGCCCGGGGCCCCCCTTTCCTGGTCTGAAGAATGTCAAACAGCCTTTCAGCTCTTAAAGTCTGCTTTTACCACCGAACCTATCCTAAAGCACCCTGACCCAGATCTCCCGTTTGTGGTTCACGTGGATGCCTCGGACAAAGCGCTTGGGGCAGCCCTGTTGCAGAAAAATAAAGATGGTAGGCTGGTTCCGTGTGCTTATTTATCAAAGAAATTCTCCGGTGCTGAACTCAACTGGACTGTGGGGGATAAAGAGACTGCAGCCATCAAAGTAGCACTCTCCACTTGGCGCCACTGGCTGGAGGGGGCTAAACACCCCTTTCAGGTTTGGTCGGATCACAAAAACCTGGCCGCTCTTTCCACCCCCCTCAAGATGTCCGCAAAACAACTCCGTTGGGCCGATTTCTTTTCTCGTTTCTCTTTCACAGTCCATTTTTTCCCCGGGAAAACCAATAAACTGGCTGACGCGCTCTCGCGCCTACCCGGGGAGGGGGGTGGAGCTGCCTTACGAGACATTCCACGCACTGTTCTCTCCCCCTCCCAGTTAGGACTGGCTGTCACCCGATCTCAAACATCCACTCCTCCTTCACCGCCCATTCCTAGTCTCGTCTCTCCTTTCCTGCGGGAACTCGAGGAGGCGGGGCTGCACGAGCCTCCAGCGGGGGAAAGTGACTCCCAATTGCGTTTGGAGAATGGAGTTTGGCGGAGGGGGGAGTGTTGGTACGTGCCTCCCCCCCTCCGCAAGCAGGTTCTTGAAGCCTGCCACGATGCCCGCTCGGCTGGACATTTTGGCTTTCTGAAAACTCTGCATTTGGCCTGCCGTCAGTTCTGGTGGCGCGCAATGCGCAAGGACATTGAGGCGTATATTAAAGGCTGCTCTGTTTGTGCAGAAGCCAAAACCATTCCGGGAAAGCCCCATGGGCTGTTGAAACCTCTCCCGGTGGCCTCCCGCCCTTGGGAAGTCATCTCCATGGATTTTATTACAGATTTGCCCGAAAGTCATGGCAACACGGTCTTGTGGGTGGTGGTGGACTTATTTTCTAAACAAGCCCATTTTATTCCATGTGCTTCCATCCCCTCCGCTCCTAAGTTGGCACGGCTGTTCATTCAACATGTTTACCGTCTACACTCCGCCCCCGTTAAGGTGGTCTCCGACCGCGGCCCCCAATTCATTTCAAAGTTCTGGAAGGCGTTTTTGGGGTTGTTGGGGGCCGCCCCGGCAGTCGCCGCCCCCTACCACGTTCAAAGTGACGGTGAGTCGGAGAGAACGAACAGAACCCTAGAGCAGTATTTACGTTGTTACACCAACTACCACCAAGACAATTGGTGCGAGCTCATTCCGTTTGCGGAGTACGCCTATAACAATGCGGTTCATAGCAGTACAAAGAAAACCCCCTTTGAAATTGTGTCTGGTCGCTCGTTCCCGCCGTTGCCGCAACTACCCGCGACAGCTTTGGATCCTCCAGAGTTTCAACAATGGATTTCATCCCTAGCCGAGGGATGGAAATCGGTCCAGACCGCCTTACAACAGGCTAAGGACTCCCAAAAGCTGCAAGCGGATAAGCACCGCTCGGATTTTCCTCTGCGTGTGGGCGCTTGGGTGTATTTGTCTACCAAAAATCTCAGAGACGTGCATAAATTTTCCAAACTAGGCAAAAGATTCGTGGGACCTTTTCAGATTACTAAAGTGATTAATGATGTCACTGCCCGATTGGATTTGCCTAACTCTCTTAGTAACATTCATCCTGTCTTCCATTCCAGTTTACTCAAGGAGGCTCCCGCTTCCGATGCCTGGCACGACCCGCCGGAGAGACCCCCACCAACTATTATTGATGGCCACAAGCACTACGAAATTGACGCCATCCTGGACTCTCGCTTTAATCGCAAACGCTTGCAATATTTAGTCTCTTGGGTGGGATATTCCTCTGGGTACAATCAATGGGTTTATTCCGAAAATATTGACGCCCCCACCCTTATTTCTGCTTTCCACCGCGCCTTTCCGCATAAACCTGGGGGGGAGGGGTCTTCTTTAAGGGAGGCAGAGTGTAAAGGTTTCAATGGTGTTGATGGTAAGGGCAGCCGCCTAACCTTGAGTACATTCCACAGCCCGGGCGATGGGCCAGCTTCATCGGCGGAGACTTTATCTCTGCGCGGGAGATGAGGTCTCCGTTCCCATGGGAAGCAGGGAGGGGGATGGGATGAATAGAGTTATAACCTGTGCTTCTGGCGGGAAGTGTCATTCCTGCCACTGCGTGTACTTGAGCTTTCTAAGATGTCTGAATAAACGGTCTTTTTTCACCAAAGAGCCTTTTATTTCTGCTTCTATGGAATTCCTTACAGTGGGGGTGGGACTGCCCTACACCCCTTTCTGGGTTACTGGGAAAGGTATAAAGGGGCTGATGTACAGCCATGAGGAGGTTCCTTTCTGCTGAGCTGTGCCAAGAGATCACTTGCAATAAAATCCTTCCTGCTTTGAAGAAACGCCGGCTTCCTGCGCCTCATTAAGTTGCTGAGCTGAAATCACTTATTGTTACCTGGCAATTCGCGGTAACAAGAGGATGAAGATGCCAGCCACAGATGCAGGCGAAACGTCAGGAGAGAATGCTGCTAGAACACGGCCATACAGCCCGGAAACCACACAGCATCCCAGTGATTCCGGCTGTGAAAGCCTTCGACAATACATTTTGTTTAAAATTAAGTAGTTGCAAACTCCTTCCAAGTTCTGCCCCACAGAACCCACAAGCTGAGGTTACATGTGTATGTCATAAGGGAAGGAGTTTCTCTTCGCCCGAGACCCTCTTTTTCTGCCATGTCCCTTCTCCCGCACCCCCTTCTCCCCAAGGTAGCTCCCCTGCATCCCTTCATTTTTAAAACTTTATTTTAATTTCCCCACATACATATGGGAAAACAAACAATTAGTGGAGAAAGAAAAATAGTTTTCTGCTAAGCGAAATTTCTTTCGTTACATTGTCTGTTCCCCTTGAGACCAAACCTCTCGCCCAGTGGGGGGATCCAAAAATTTTAATAACAGGTTCCCATGGTGGTGGGATTCAAACTGTAGCGTAGCGCCAATGGGGCTGGGCGGGGCACAACAGGTGCGTGGCCGGGCATTACGGGGGCGGGGCATTCCTGGGCGGGGCTGTGGCAAGGACGCAGCCGCTGGGCCGGTCCTTGGGTGGGAAACGAAGGCACGCAGGCACAGGCTGCCACGCACGCCGGTGCATCTCCTGCTAGACTGCTTCAAGTTCTGCGCGCCACTGCTGAGAGGAGGGGCGTAACTAAGGCAAAAATCACATGGCAAAATCACCAATTAGTAACCCTCTCTCGGCACACACAAATAATTAGTAACCTACTCTCGGGAACCTGTGAGAACCTGCTGGATCCCACCTCTGCTCTCGCCATATCAGATCAATGTCTTTGCACGCTGTCTTTGTGTTGAAATGTTGCGAGCCTTACAAGATCTGTGCACCAAAGTATTTGGAGCTTCTAGGGAAAGTTCAGAGCTGAACAGGAAGTTGGACTGTTGGATTGCATTGAGCAGGGGGTTGGGATAGATGGCCTTCCAACTCTATGATTCTCTGACAGCAGAGAGCGTATCCTAATCTAGGAGGGCTGCTTTTATGTCATTTTCTGTTCAGGTGGGGCCTGAAGAAGGAGAAGGAGAAGGAGAAGGAGAAGAAGAAGAAGAAGAGTTGGATTTATATCTCCCCCTTTCTCAAGGTGGCTGACAATCTCCTTTCCCTTCCCCACCCCCCACAACAAACACCCTGTGAGGTGGGTGGGGCAGAGAGAGCTCCAAAGAACTGTGGCTAGCCCAAGGTCACCCAGCTGGCATGTGTTGGAGTGCACAAGCTAATCCGGTTCCCCAGATAAGCCTCCACAGCTCAGGCGGCAGAGCAGAGAATCAAACCCGGTTCTCCAGATTAGAGTGCACCCTGGCTTTCGATTCCCCTGGAGAAAATGGCTGCTTTCGAGGGCGGACTCTGGGCTTTGGACCCTGCAGAGTTCTCTCCTTTTCCCAAACCCCGCCCTCTCCAGGCCCCACCCCCAAACTCCAAGAATTTCCCAGGCCCCACCCCCAAACCCGACCTGCAATGGCTGCCTGTTTATCTTCTTCGTTTCAAACCCTGTCATCTTTTTTTCTTGCAGCACCAAGAGAGGCAGATTCTCACAGTGGTGAGTTTGCGAAGTCCAAAGGAAGTCGGTTTCCCTCCTGTGGGCAATACCCAAGAATGGCCACACGAGGGCCCCCCTCCCTCTATTGTCTTCAAATCAAAGGCGATTTGGTCATTTATTTATTTTTATATTTCTACCCTGCCCTGCCCCCAAAGGACTTAGGGGGGCTTACAGTGGCTTTAAGCCTAAAATAATACATAAAATACATTAATATTCCACTTTACCCCAGTCAAAGGCTGGGCTCAGGGAGGCTTGCACTTAGTCAACATATAAATAGATAATCAACACAAAATACAATAAGAACATAAGAACTAGCCTGCTGGATCAGACCAGAGTCCATCTAGTCCAGCATTCTGCTACTCGCAGTGGCCCACCAGGTGCCTTTGGGAGCTCACATGCAGGAGGTGAAAGCAATGGCCTTCTGCTGCTGCTGTTGCTCCCGAGCACCTGGTCTGCCAAGGCATTTGCAATCTCAGATCAAGATTGGGAGCCATAGATCGACTTCTCCTCGACAAATTATTACTCACATGCCAGGCTACTTCTATTCAGATGGCCTCACCTATTGACCTTGCTATCTTCATTATTACTCACAGTATATATACTCCACTTGCTTTCCTTTCCTACTATCAGATCCTCTGAAGATGCCAGCCACAGATGCAGGCGAAACGTCAGGAGAGAATGCTGCTAGAACACGGCCATACAGCCCGGAAACCACACAGCACCCCAAATGCAATACAGCCGTAGCTACTCAAGATAAATTAAAATATTAGAAACTCTACATACTTTCCCCCCAAAAGATGGTGAAAATATCCAATTTCACTGAGCAAAGATAAACAGGACATGTTTCCAGACCTGCTGGCAACGTTGTCCACCCTTGTCCACCTCAAGTCACAGCTTACTTGTGGCTACCAATCTTGATCCTCCTTGATCTCAGGTTGCAAAGGCCTTAGCAGACCAGGTGCTCGGGAGCAGCAGCAGCAGAAGGCCATTGCTTTCACCCCCTGCATGTGAGCTCCCAAAGGCACCTGGTGGGCCACTGCGAGTAGCAGAGTGCTGGACTAGATGGACTCTGGTCTGATCCAGCAGGCTAGTTCTTAGGTTCTTATGTTCTTGAAATCTCAGTTTCCTAGAGATCAGTTGTAATTCTGGGGAATCTCCAGGCTCCACCTGGGGGTTGGTAACCTGGCCACTTCTTCCTGGTCTTCCCATCCTTAATCCTCTTCCTCTGCAGGGTGGGAGACTTAGTTATGGGCTGGAGGAAAGTCGGGGGGAAGGTTTAGCATCTCCTGCCTGCAGCCCCATTCTGCTATTAAATTTCAATCTACACATCTAAAGTTCAATCTGTTCCATGAGCTGCATATACCTGCAGCTATGACATGTACTTTGGCCCCAGGTCAAGTGAATATGGACAGGTTTTTGTGATAAAAAGATCCTGAGGAGAAGATGAAGAGTTTGGATTTATATCCCCCCTATCTCCTGTAAGGAGATGCAAAGGGGCTTACAAGCTCCTTTCCCTTTTCCCCTCACAACAAACACCTGGTGAGGTGGGTGGGGCTGAGAGAGCTCTGAAAAACTGTGACTAGCCCAAGGTCACCCAGCTGACACCTGTTAGAGTGCAAAAGCTAATCTAGTTCACCAGACAAACCTCCACAGCTCAAGTGGCAGAGCGGGGAATCAAACCGGTTCTCCAGATTAGAGTACACCAGCTCTTAGTCACTACGTCACTCTGGCTCTCTAAGTAGGCAAGGGGTGCAAGTGTAACCCAGACTCCACTAGGGGGAGCTAAAGAGCTCTGATTTTACCATATAAGGAAGAAAAAGTTCCATCTCCTCAGATTTGTTGAAGGCCTGTACCTGGGGCCAATCTACCTCCCCCCCCACAATGGGTGTTCTATAAAATCTCCTCAGATTTGTTGAAGGCCTGTACCTGGTGCCAATCTACCTCAGAGAGTTCGGTTGTTATGAACTATATTCTGATATTTCAGGGCTACCTTTGAAGGCTTGATGATAAGGACTTGCAAAGCTGGAAGTCCATCAACACTGCTACAGGACACAGCTAGACAGAACTGTAGAGGACTGAGACCCTGCCTGTCAGTTTTGCACAAGAGGTCAGAACTATTATATGTTGATTATTGTTGTTGCATTTGATTGCTGTGTTTCATTGTTGTACTGTACATTATTATTTATGAAACGGAGAACAGATTTGAAGTGTTTTTGTTGTAAATGTTGTGAATGTTAAGGGTCATAAGGTGGGGTCACGCTGTCAAAAGACTTGAACTCCTTTTCCATTGAAGAAAAATATCTCTCTTAAAATCAAAGTTGGGTTACACAAGGATTCACACCTGGCTACGGGGAGGGGGGAGCTTTTTTCACCTTTTGATATGTTAATGGATCTTTCTCTGTGCTTTCGCTTTCCTTTGATGCTAGTAACTGCAGCTAAATTAGAAGCAACCCTGGCACGGTCCCAGCAGGGGGAGGCGGCAGGTGTCTGAGTACTATCACTGTGCAGGCCTTGAGATGCTCGGCTCCAAAATATCTATCTTTCTGTTGTGTTTTTCTCACATTCCATGGGAAACAGGAAGGGGTTCAGACCCGACACCAAGCTTCCTTGGTGTGAATTGGGATTTGAATCTGGGGCCGTTTCCGCACGGCCACGATTGGGGTTGGGTCGGCGTACACGATGCCGACTCAACCCCCCTGGGACCGTTCGCACAAACGGTCCCAGAAACAACCGGGAAGACAGCGCCACGGAGCGCCGTCACCCGGTCGACCAACCGTCGCTGCGGCCGTCCAGCACATCGCCGAGGCCTGGGGACCCGCCCCCCTGCCCTGCGCAACCGCTCCCATCAAAAGGGGGGAGGGAGGGCGCCTTGGAGCTGCTGCCATTCGCATGGAAGTGGCTCGAAGCCGCCGTTTTCCATAAACCTCGCTGGGGAAGCGAGGTCAGAAAACGGCGGCTTCGCGCCGCTCGGGAGGTGCGAGGGCAGCGCAGCTGCACAGCACCTGCGCCCCCTGTGCGAACAGCTCCCTGGGGATGGCGTTTTTGCTGTCCCCAGGGCGCTGTTAATGGCCCATGCGGAAAGGGCCTGGGTTTCCCCACCTCTCTCCTCATTTCCTTCCTCTCCTCCACACAATAATGTAGCATTTGGGAAGGAAGAGGCAACCCAGCAGCCCACCACTGGAGGCCAACATAGAGAAGATCTGCACGGCCACCATGGATTTCCCCTTCCTGCCTCCAAGTCCCAATCCTGGTATTCCTTGAAGAATTAAGAGATCACATTTTGGAAAATCAGGACATGTTTCAATTCAAGGTCTTTTTTTGTTATTTGTTTTACTTTTTTTGCAATTTTAACTTAATTTTAAAACATAACTTAAATTTTAACTTAATTTTAAAATTTTCTCTCTGTCAACATTTTTTACCCCATGCATAATTTTATAGACTTCAATCATATCCCCCCTCAGACATCTCCTCTCTGAACTAAAGAGTCCCAATTGCTGCAGCCGCTCCTCATAAGGAAGGTGCTCCCATCCCTCAATTATCCTCGTTGCCCTTCTCTGCACTTTTTCTATCTCTGGATTTAGCCATTTGGGGCCACCGAAAAGGAAAAACAAAACAAAAGCTTTTTCTGCTAGGCAAGACAGAACTGAGTTTGCTTTGCTTGTGACAACTCGAGATGCTGAACAGGCATCGTGGCTAATTGACTCAGCAAGGACTGAACACATCGTACATTCCAAACTGCAAAGATTGTCATGCTCTTTTATAAAGCAGTGGTGCGACCGCACTTGGAGTCCTGTGTTCAGTTCTGGTCGCCACATCTCAAAAAAGATCGAAGAAATAGAAAAAGTGCAGAGAAGGGCAACGAGGATGATTGAAGGATTGGAGCACCTTCCTTATGAGGAGAGGCTGCAGCGTTTGGAACTCTTTAGTTTGGAGAGGAGACGTCTGAGGGGGGAATATGATTGAAGTCTATAAAATTATGCATGGGGTAGAAAATGTTGACAGAGAGAAATTTTTCTCTCTTTCTCACAATACTAGAACCATGGGGCATCCATTGAAAATGCTGGGGGGAGGAATTAGGACTAATAAAAGGAAACATTTTTTCACGCAACGTGTGATTGGTGTTTGGAATATGCTGCCACAGGAGATGGTGATGGCTACTAGCCTGGATAGCTTTAAAAGGGGCTTAGACAGGTTGCTTTGAGTGGGATGGGTTAAATGCCATTCTCAGACAAAGCAGGCACATCATAAGCTGTCCTAGGGAGAGGCAGCCTGCTGTGTCTCTGTGTGAGTCCCCTGCTCAGGTGTGGCCCCTTGAAATAAGTCCAGGAAAATGACTCATACAGAATTTCAGGGGCAGGTTCCTCGGAGGATAGGTGCTTCTGAGTTTTATTTTCACTGAGTCTAAATCTTTTTCCAGGCAGAACGGTGAAATGGGTCTCTAATTTAACCTAGGGACCTAGCAGCCGGGTCCCACTCCCAAGGTGACATCTCTTCAGATGTCATGGAGAATGAGAGTCTGGGTGACAGAGGGTGCCAGTCTGAGGTGGGGGAAGATGTTCCCTTAGATGGGACCCCTTCCTTAGCTAGTGGTCAGATATCCTCTCGCACTGAGGATACCCCTCGGGGAGGTGGGGGGCTCCTTGTAGTG
>NW_025950952.1:0-12409 GCF_021028975.2 Sphaerodactylus townsendi
GAAAGAAAGAAAGAAAGAAAGAAAGAAAGAAAGAAAGAAAGAAAGAATAGGGGTCCTGTGGGCACCATGATGTCCACCAGCACCTCTCCTGACATCAGTCACATGTTTTTAGAATGGGGGTGGGACTTTTGCCTAGCAAGATTTCTGATTGGCCACTGGAGATCTGATTGGCTGTGGAGATTTTTAGAAAGGAGGCTTTGGCAGCGGCTGCCAGCACAGCACAAGGACAGGAGGCAAGTCACAGCGGCCATTTTATGCCATTGCCCACCTCAGTCCACGGTTATCTTGTAGCAGCCATTTCCGGCTGCGTCCGCCATGCTGTGTCAGAATCTCAAAGGTGCACGAGGCTCCAAAAAGTTGAGGACCTCCGATCTAAAACATGTCAAGTCTGAATAACAAAGTGTAACCTCTATCTGTGGGTTCTGGGGGCAGAACTTGGAATGAGTTTGCAACAACAAATTTTAAAAACAACAAAATGGTTTACTTTCTTAACATATAACATCAAACATCAACATTTAACATTACACTTCAAGGTCCTGTTCAGGAGCAGCAGTGGCGTAGGAGGTTAAGAGCTCGTGTATCTAATCTGGAGGAACCGGGTTTGATTCCCAGCTCTGCCGCCTGAGCTGTGGAGGCTTATCTGGGGAATTCAGATTAGCCTGTGCACTCCCACACAGGCCAGCTGGGTGACCTTGGGCTAGTCACAGCTTCTCGGAGCTCTCTCAGCCCCACCCACCTCACAGGGTGTTTGTTGGGAGGGGAGAAGGGCAAGGAGCTTGTAAGCCCCTTTGAGTCTCCTGCAGGAGAGAAAGGGGGGATATAAATCCAAACTCTTCTTCTTCTTCTTTTCAAGTCCTTATATTTACAGTCTTCTGATATTTCCAAGTCCAATTCTTCTTCGCAAGTGGGTTGGCTCCTGAAGACTCCAAGGGCTTGATGAACAGGATTCAACATGATGAAGGTTTCCAGGAGAACCCTCACTCATTACAACCACAAAAGCCCTTAACAAGGTGTTAAGGGCTTATACAAATCTCGTCTCCTCCAAACTACATGAGCTCTGCAGCCTTCTGCTGCTTTGAGTCTCCACCCCTTTCTGGGTCAACCCCGAATCTCAAAGATGCATGAAACTCCAAAAAGTTGAGGACCTCTGATCTAAAACATGCCAAGTCTGAATAACAAAGCACCTCCCGGTGTATGCAGAGGGCTCCATATCCTCACGATTCAGCAGCCATCTTTGTCCTGACCTCTTGACGTTTCCTCCTTTTCACCGCAAGATACATTTCAGAGAATAAGCCGGCCTTTATGCTACACCACAGAGAAAATGCGTGTAGACGGTGCACACTGTGCTGCATCAAGAGGAAGAACAAAAGCTCCGCAGCCTCTGGGCCTACCCGGGACAGAGTCTGACCCTGTGCTTTAAAACCCCCTCTAGGGAAGCATCCCGAGCAGCCGCCCGCCGGTTCACGGCTGCCAAAAGGAGCACAACTTCATCTGCAAAGGTTGGCGGGGCTGATCTTTTTGCTGACTGCAAAAGGACCTCATTCGGCAACTGAGAAGAGGATAATCACTCTTCAAGGGCAAGGCGTTTAATTTATTCCGCGGGGATTCATTTCAATCCTTTTCTAAGCTGCTTTGAATTCTCGGTGTCTGCCGCTGGGGAAGGGCAGATGTGGGGGGGGGGAGGGAGAGACAAAAGGGAGGGGGAAAGCCAGCTTTCTAAAGGCAAAGCTGGGAGAGGGTTTATTTACATCCTCCAGCTCTGTTTCCAGTTTGGTCTGAGAGGCAAATTGCTGGACAACCCTGGAAATCAGTGGCTGTAGATGACACTTTCCTCTAGTCCAGATGACCGAAATCAGCCCCCTTGGAGGAAACGGCATCTTGAGAGGGTGGGCTCTGTGGCATTAAGACGCCCTCCCAAGCCCCTCCCTCCTCCGACTCCACTTCCCAAATCTCCAAGTATTTCCCAACCCATAGCTGGCAATCCTGCTCAGCGGCAAGCCAGGGTCACAAATTCTAGCAGCTGTGACCGGGCAGTGGAGCAGGCTTAAATAAAACTGATGACTGTCGTGCCTTAACATCTCTGGAATCACAGTTGTCAAAAAAGTATTGTCGAAGGCTTTCACGGCTGGAATCACTGGGGTGCTGTGTGGTTTCCGGGCTGTATGGCCGTGTTCTAGCAGCATTCTCTCCTGACGTTTCGCCTGCATCTGTGGCTGGCATCTTCAGAGGATCTGAAGATGCCAGCCACAGATGCAGGCGAAACGTCAGGAGAGAATGCTGCTAGAACACGGCCATACAGCCCGGAAACCACACAGCACCCAAGTTGTCAAAAAGTTGGGATTAACACTGGTCTTTGGAGGGCCCGCAAAATGAAGGAATGAAGTTGGGAAAAGAAAGACTAGTGGGCAGGCCAATCAAGACCAGGCCAGCGGGAGGGTGGAGCAATGCAGAGATGGGTGGGCAGATAGCAGCGAAGGTATAGCAGAGATAGCTACATCATCGCAAGAAAACTTGTCCCAACACGCTTCCTCCCTGCTGTGCGCCAGAAGCAGAAGCACATTGGGATAAAAACCTTGCCCTGATACTCTTCCTTCCTGCAGCGCACTGAGAGATGGGGCGGGGCAAGGGGAAACTGCGCTGGGGCACATGCGCATCCTGCACCCCTGCCACGGTGCCACCTGCCCCTGCCACGGAATGCCACGGAATGCCATGGAACACCCCTTCCACAGCGCAGTCACGCCCCCCACAGCTCCACCTAGGGCATTGTGCTCCCACCGTCCCGTTGGTGCTACGCCACTGCCAAGAGAGGAAGCACGTCAGAACAAGATTTCTTACCCTGACACACTTCCTCTTGCCCCACCTGTGCTTCTCACTTTCCCCGCAGAAAGCAAGAGCGCTTCTGGCATGGCTTTTGCACCAGAACAGGGCAAGTGGGGGGCAGAGCCAGCTGTGGGTAATCGGCCACTAAGTGCTTTATGTTTTATATAAGCATAGTTTTTGAAGCAGAAGGTAGAAACATTTAAATGCAAAGGTTTAAGATATATATGTTGTTCCACCGGGCCTTTGGGGAGGCCGGCCGCGGACTGCCTACCCCCTCTTGATGCCCCTGCATTGTGTTTGTACCATCTCCAGCATTGCTGATACTGCAGTCCATCATCTTTGGCGCTGCTGGCCCACTCCCAGCCTTGGGACCGGACACCATAAGTAAATAAATAAACAAATACATAATGTAATTTCAATTCTGCTGCTATGTAAATTTTAAGGGTTTTAATGTTCATGTTTATATTTATATCTATTGTTTTATCGGCCTTGTTTATGGGCCCTGTACACTGCTCAGAGCCTAATAATAATAATAATAATAATAATAATAATAATAATAATAATAATAATAATAATAATAAATGCAAGAATTACAACAGAAGAACAGCTAAGAACTGGTGGGAACATTGTCCAGAGAAAGTAATGGAAAATGAGAAGGTCAAGATCCTGTGGGACTTTCGAATCCAAACGGACAAAGCATTGAAACACAATACACCAGACATCACCGTGATCGAGGACAAGAAAGTGACCATCATCGACACAGCAGTCCCCGGTGACAGCAGGGTCATTGAAAAAGAACACGAGAAGGTCACTAGATACCACGATTTGAAAATCGAGCTTCAGCGTCTATGGCACAAACCAGCTGAGGTCGTCCCAGTGGTAATCGGCACGCTGGGCGCCATCCCAAAAACACTAGGGCAGCACTTGAAACATCTTCGAATTGACAAAGTTAACATTGGTCAAATTCAGAAGGCAGCCCTGCTGGGATCCGCACGAATACTACTCCGATACATTACAACTTCCTAGGCCTCTGGGTGAGGCTCGAATTGTAATGGAGGCCAACAGCCAGCTAAAGATCTGGCAGCTGTGAAATCTACCATAATAATAATAATAATAATAATAATAATAATAATAATAATAATAATAATAATAATAATAATAATAATAATAATAATAATAATAATTCTTCACTGGAACTTGTGCCACAACTACCATCTGCCTGTGACAAAGAACTGGTGGAATCACAAACCTGAAAAGGTCACTGAAAATGAACACGTAAAACTACTCTGGGACTTCCGAATTCAGACTGACAAAGTTTTGGAACACAATACTCCTGACCTCACGATTGTGGAAAAAAAGAAAGTGTGGATAGTTGATGTTGCAATTCCTGGTGACAGCAGGATTGATGAGAAGCAACTGGAAAAACTTACACGATACGAGGATTTAAGGATTGAACTACAAAGACTCTGGCACAAACCAGTAAAGGTGGTCCCAGTGGTGATCGGCACACTGGGTGCAGTGCCTAAAGATCTTGAACGGCACTTAAAAACAATTGGCGCTGACAAAATCACCATATGTCAGCTGCAAAAGGCCACCCTACTCGGCTCTGCACGCATTATTCGTCGATACATCACACAGTCCTAGATGCTTGGGAAGTGTCCGACGTGTGATGTAACACAAAATCCAGCATATTGATCTTGTTTGCTGTGTATAACTGTTTTTGAATAATAATAATAATAATAATAATAATAATAATAATAATAATAATAATAATAATAATAATAATAATAATATGTTGACAGAATGAAAGGTCTAAACTTTCTGTCTAGATTGAGAAGTTATGTTTAAAAAGGGTGGGGTTTTTTTGGTGTAAGAAAGTCTGTCTTGCACTTCTATCACTTTTACATTTCACTGTAAAAATCACGTGGTCCTGAGTGTCTTTGAAGCTAGTGGGAGGGAGGTTTTGTCAGCCTGCAAGATCTTGCTAGGTGTTTTCTGCATAGTCGCTCACGTGACCTGCGCATAGGACACTGCGCCCTCCCCTTTCAGCTTTCAGTTGAACCTAAAGTAACTTAGGGATACAGGAAGCTGGTTTAAGATGACCTCATGATAGTCAGGCGGGGACAAGATAATACACAAAACTCTATAAAAGCAGAAGTTTCCGTTCACCCTTTGCTCTTTACAGCCTGGCTCTCTAGCCAGATGCCACTAGACCAGTGGTGGCGAACCTTTGGCACTCCAGATGTTATGGACTACAATTCCCATCAGCCCCTCCCAGCATGGCCAATTGGCCATGCTGGGAGGGGCTGATGGGAATTGTAGTCCATAACATCTGGAGTGCCAAAGGTTCGCCACCACGGCACTAGACGCTTGAAGTCTGGACTTAGACTCAGAGCCAGACTACAAAATGCCACTATGGCCTCTTGGGGTTGATTCCAGTCTTGCTACAAGATGCCCTCAGACTTGGCTCTTCCCTGGCAGGAATCTTCTGGACTCCTGCTGGGGCAAGAAAGCCAGTAAGCCTTCTTGCTTTCACAGTAAGAAAGAAAGGCAAGTTTCTTAAGTAAAAGTCTGTTGGAATCTTTATCTGCTAGCTAGGTAAAGACCATTTGTATTCTATTAAGCTTCTCTTAGAAAATTTGTTTTTATTGAAGTTTGTTTATTTTTATCTATTTCTTTTCTGATATGGCTCAAGTAAAAAATCTACCTTCGTCTGTCTTTAAGTCTCTGGAGTCAAGGGCCCCTTCTGCATAGCACAAATAAAATGTCCTGAGGATGGGGGAAACATGCGTTTTGGGAGGAACTTTACACGACTTTCCCCCCAAAATGCCCTCAGGACATTTTATTTCTGCTCAACCCGGTTTTTCCAAAAATGCTAAAGTAGCTATTCTTTTTCGCCAAGATGGGATCAGGTCGTTTCCTGCTTGCTGTGCGGAGAGCAGAAAAGCAGGAAATGTATTATTTTTCCCGCCCACTAATTTTAAAGCTCTTACTTTCATTTTTGCTGCTTGTACCAGAGGTGGGATCCAGCAGGTTCTCACAGGTTCCCAAGAGTAGGTTGCTAATTATTTGTGTGTGCCGAGAGGGGGTTACTAATTGGTGATTTTGCCACGTGATTTTTGCCTTAGTTACGCCCCTCCTCTCAGCAGTAGCGTGCAGAACTTGAAGCAGTCTAGCAGGAGGTCACTGGCGTGCGTGGCAGCCTGCGCCTGCGTGCATTTGTTTCCCACCCAAGGACCGGCGCAGCGGCTACGTCCTTGCCACAGCCCCGCCCAGGAATGCCCCACCCCAGAATGCCTGGCCACGCCCCCATCGTGCCCCGCCCAGCCCCATTGGCGCTACGCCACAGTTTGAATCCTACCACCATGGGAACCTGTTACTAAAATTTTTGGATCCCACCACTGGCTTGTACCACCATTTTCTGCCACTTGAGTGATTCTCCATCCTGCCTGTCATCTGGTGAAAGTTTCCCACAGATGTTTTCTCTGCTTGCAGCTCATCCATGCACGTTTTCACTGTAAAAAGTACAAAAATAAAGTTTGTGTTGCCTGGCAATCTCATGCACGTGTCATTTTTCCTTTTTTTGTTTTTGTTTTGGACAAGCTGTCTTCAAAGCTACAACAACTCAAAATATGCGCATATTGCAGATTCTCATATTGTGGTGTTGTAGCTTTGAAGCCAGCTCCCTCAAAACAAAAACAAAAAAAAGGAAAAATGACTTGTGCGCTGGAACGCCAGGCAAAACAAATTATATTCATGTACCTTTTACAGTGAAATCGCATGTAAATGAGCTGCAAGGAAAGGAAGCCTTCGTGGGAAACCTTTTCCAAACGGCAAACAGGACAGAAAATCACAAGCGGAAGAAAACGGCAGGCGCTAGTGAGAGCTGGTAGAGGACGAGAGGCAGGAAAAAGGACCGTTTTTCTTGGCAATGCTTTTTTGTCTGTGCTATGCAGACAAAAAAAAAGCCAAACATTTTATTTTAAATGTCTCCAAGATGTTTTTAAAACATCTGCAAGATGTTTTATTTGTGCTGTGCAAAAAAGGCCATTGATTGGGTTTATGGACTCCGGGGGGTTTTCAAGACTGGATCGCTAGGGTGTGACAGCATTTGGATTTGAACCTGAGAAGAAGAAGAAGAAGAAGAAGAAGAGGAGGAGGAGGAGGAGGAGGAGGAGGAGGAGGAGGAGGAGTTTGGATTTATATCCCCCCTTTCTCTCCTGCAGGAGACTCAAAGGGGCTGACAATCTCCTTGCCCTTCCCCCTCACAACAAACACCCTGTGGGGTAGGTGGGGCTGAGAGAGCTCCGAGAAGCTGTGACTAGCCCAAGGTCACCCAGCTGGCGTGTGTGGGAGTGCACAGGCTAATCTGAATTCCCCAGATAAGCCTCCACAGCTCACGCGGCAGAGCTGGGAATCAAACCCGGTTCCTCCAGATTAGATACACGAGCTCTTAACCTCCTACGCCACTGCTGCTCACATGTGCTTACAACAACAACATGATTTCTTTTTTAGGAAAACCCAGAAGTTATCATACATCTCTCGGAATCATTGGAACCTCTTTGATAACACCGTAGAAGTTTTGGTGATTCCTAGAGAGGATTGGCATTGGTGATTTTTTTAAAAAATTCTTTCTACCCCCAGTCACTGAAGTGTCAACGGGACAAAGTCTTCTGTGAGTGGGAGATATCCTGCCCTCGCTGGACATCCGGTAGCCCTCAGTGAAGACAGACCGTTCAGTTCCTCCCTGTGAATCCATCAACCCACCCATTAGACCGTGTTAATGACATTTCTGTGGAAGTACAGCACGGAATGTTGATGACCAATAAAACCTGAACAGCACAATTGGGATTGGTGCGCTGATAAATGGACCGGCCCATTGATCTTCCCTTCTGTGACTTCAGTCAAATACCGCTAATTATTCCGAGAAGCCAAGAACGCTGCTTTGCAGCTGGCGGCCAGTCTTTCCAATTTAATTTTCATGTCATTTGTTAGCAGAGGCAAGGAGCAGGGCTGCTTGCCTCCGAGGCCTGCAGCTGCCACCGGCCGACCAAGCAACAGAATAAAGGGCCTTTGCCTTGCCAGCATCCTGGGGCTGTCTTCAAACCGCAAGACTGATCTGCTGCTAGGAATGCCAAGTTCCACGTGGGGGTCTGGAGATCTTTGGGCATGACTGCTGGCCTCCAGGATTGATCCGTTCCCCTGGAGAAAACGGTTGCTTTGGTGAGGGGGACTCAATCTTTATACATAACTAGCGGGCTCAGCCACGCGTTGCTCTGGCAATTGTCCTTCTCATCACAGTCCGCAACCCACACAGATGTCCATGCAGGTCCAGTGATCCCCAGCATAGCCTTTTGGGGTGGTCAAATGGAATCCCTCTTTCCCTTTTCAATGCACATCGTTATATGGTGCTGTCTTGTTTTTTTAGCATAAGGTAACCCTTTCCATTCCACAACGGAACTGTCCAGAGTGCGAATCCCGCTGTCCATGAGGCTGGTTGACACGCACAGTCCTGGCTTGGGTAAGGCAGAACTGGGGCAAGGAGGCTATCCCAGTCAGGCAGCAGAGGCAGGGTGGAGAGGCGCTCAGATCGAGGCCAGCTCCCTGGGTTCTTAAAGGGCCACGTGCAAAAGAAGCGGAGCAGTGTTGGTTCGCCCCCACCCCGCAGATTTTCTTAGAAGAAAAAGGCAAACTCCAGCTCGCTTTTAGTAAAAGAGCTGTGGCGAATATGGGTGAGGAAGTGGGTAAGTGGTGTTTGGATGTGAGGGAGGGCAGAGTGAGGCTCTTTGGGTGGTAAAGGTTGCCGACCCCTGGCCTAGAATGTCCCTTTTCCCATGGGTCTTGGGCAGACCAGACCTGCGTTTCTGTCTGTTGTCGCTCTTGCACTTGGGGGGCCAACCGGCAGGGGCATCTAGGGCTATGCGGATCTTGCTTTACTCCAACAGGGCACTTCTTGTGGTCCTAAGATGAGGCGACTCGGCAGCTGGCATAGGCCTTCTTCTCTTGGGGCCACCACAGAGACAGCTGGGTGGTTTCTCTTTAGTTTGGCTCTGCTCCTCGACCTAGTACCCAACATGGCCCAACAGAACTGCCGACTGCAGGTTGGTGGATTCCTGGAGGCTTGAGGGTGGTGACTGGGGAGGATGGGGTTTGTGAGGGGACTTCAGGTATAATGCCGCAGAGTCCACCCTCCAAAGCAGCCATTTTCTCCAAGGGGCACTGATCTCTGTCCACTGGAGATCAACTCTAATTACGGGAGCTCTCCAGGGCCCACCTGAAGGTTGGCAACTGTTTTGTGCCAACCCCTTTCTTTCAAGTAAACGAGACAATAATTTTCTCTCCAAAGCTTTCCTCAAATTGATTTGTTTTTGTCCACCTCATCTTAGGTGCATGCCGTCTCTTCTGCCTTCCTTCCGGTGTAGTATACCTTACCCCGGGGGTATCCAACATGTGACCTGGGAGCAGTGGTGGGATCCAAAAATTTTAGTAACAGGTTCCCATGGTGGTGGGATTCAAACTGTGGCGTAGCGCCAATGGGGCTGGGCGGGGCACGATGGGGGCGTGGCCGGGCATTCCTGGGTGGGGCTGTGGCAAGGACACAGCCACTGCGCCGGTCCTTGGGCGGGAAATGAACGCAGGCTGCCACGCGCGCCGGTGCACCTCCTGCTAGACTGCTTCAAGTTCTGTGTGCTACTGCTGAGAGGAGGGGCAAAAATCTAAGGCAAAAATCACATGGCAAAATCACCCATTAGTAACCCCCTCTCGGCACACACAAATAATTAGTAACCTACTCTCGGGAACCTGTGAGAACCTGCTGGATCCCACCTCTGCCTGGGAGTCAGATCCAGACCCCTAAGGGGGCTTCTTAGGACCACAAGCCAACTGAGGCAATTCCCACTCCTGCCCTCGATCTGGCCTGGCTTCCAGGCCTGATAAGCCCTCTCAAGGCAGCCACCCCACATACTGCAGGCTCGCCAGTCCAGGTACCCCCTGGGTGCCATTCTGAGGCCAGCCAAGGCAGCCCCTTCCCTCAGGCCAGCCTGACCAAGTCACGTTTATGTTACATCCCAGCCCTCGTAACAAATGAGTTCAACACCTCTTCTGTACTCTGTCCTACCAGGTTCCGATTCAGCCTGTTCCTCCCTCCTATCTTGACCAATTAAGTTCCAGCCAAAGGTCAGTCTTCGCTCTTTTCATGACCGTTCGGTGCATGAACGCAAGACCATTAGTGCACGCAAGGGCTCGTGCCTTTGATCTGTGCTGCAAAATGTAATTTTTCATTTGAAATATTGGCCTCCGTGGATATTTCCAGCAAAACGTTACTGATAAGAACACTTCTGCCTTGCCTTCCCTGACCCCAAAAAGATCCAGAATGGCTCTTGGCAATTAAAAGAGTAATCATATTAATAAACCTATTAAAAGGAAATATTAGCAGTGAAAACGGCCGCATCTAATTGCCCTCAAACGCTCCCCTGAATAGTTGTGCATTCAAAATCCCCTTTAAAAAAACAGGAGTAAACTGAAGGCATCTTCCTAGCATGCAGACTAATTTCCCCACTAATTGAAATAAACCTCTAATTTCAGCCAAGGCCTTTTTTGCACACATGGTTCATTCTAGCATTAAAGCAATCCGCATCGACATCCTGACCTTTTTGATGCTGTTTCGTCGCTCAATAGCATTCACACATGGCCAGGTTGTCACAGATCTTCTGCTTGCTTCGCAACTCCCGGGTTTTTGCATCGCCCAGGAATGCGGTGCAAACGACGACTCTGATTAGCTGTCGCGCCGTCCTGGGGCCGCCATGACACGCCCCTACCTGGAGCCTTTCCCGAAATGGCGGCTGATGATTTTCGGGCTTCCAAATTGTCTCCCATCCCATTTCCGTGGATGGGCTGTTGAGCTACCGTGTTAACGGGGGCGAAACAACTGAATGAGTCACCGTGCTGCAAATGTATTGAAGCAACGGTGCCATGGGAACTCGGTAGCTCGAGCTATCAGGCGCACACAACCGAACGCGAGGAGGGGAGGGAGTCAAGTGAGACTCAAGCGGAACAATGGGATGTGGGCACGCAACTGGCAAGCCCAATCGCATTCCCATTGGCTTGATCAAATCGCGTCACACTGCGGGCGTCACCCCTGACTGTCGCTTACTCCAGATTTGTTTCGCACCTAGCCACCAGATTGTGGGGGGAAACCGGTTTTTCCCAGAAAGTTGCACAAGTATCGAGCGACAGGAAAAATGTGGAACAACGGCTGAAATTAGGTACAGATGGGGGGTCGGGACACATTCCGGCTAAAGTGTGTGCAAAAAAATGTGTGAAACAGTAACGACCTCGCATGTTAGATCTGCAACAAACAGTCTGTGCGAAAAAGGCCCAATTCTCCCTTTCTGTTGTGGAGCCCCCTACTGAATTCAAATTGCATTTATCATGGCCAGAAGTATATGAACCAAAGTGATAGAAAAAAAATTCCTAACCATCATCCCTAAAGTACAAAATTGCAATATTTAAAAAGTAATATGCAACAATTTTAAAATACAGCAGGTAAATACATGTACAATCCTTTAAGACTCTGCAGCATAATGCACTTCCCAAATCCGACATATCAAGTCACAAAATCTGGCAACTTTGTGCGGTATCTGGTGATTCTTATCTGAGAACAGATCGTCCATTTTCATTTTATCAGTTTGACCAGGACTCCTGTCCAACAGTGATGGATCCTAATCGGGCCATCTTGAAATAAGGACATTGCAGCAGCGTATTTCAACTGGTTTCTCTTAGCGGGCTTAAATATAACCTTTCTGAATATGGGATTCTCTTATATTTGCCCCCTACAGCATCTCATGCCAAACCCAGTGGGGGGATTCAGCCGGTTCGCACCACTTTGGCAGAACCAGTTGTTAAAATGGTGCTTGTAAACAACCAGTTGTTCAATTATTTGAATTTCAGCACTGGAACCGGTTGTTAAATTATTTGAATCCCACCACTGGCCAAGTCCTAGAGCAGTGATGGCGAACCTTTTCGAGACCGAGTGCCCAAAATGCAACCCAAACCCCACTTATTTATCGCAAAGTGCCAACACGGCAATTTAGCCTGAATACTGAGGTTTTAGTCCTGCGTGCACCTGCTGCTCTGCCCTGCGCTGTTCCAGTGCCTCCACCCCACCCCTCTGCCTCCGCCCCACCCGCTCAAGCAGGGGCCAGCCTGCTCTAGCCTCCAGCAAGTCCTGTGCGCACCGCTCTGCGCCTCTCTAGCATCTTTGCCTCTTCTGCCCCCCCTTGGGCATCAGCCACCCGGAGCACAGGCACCAGGCCTGCCAGCTGAGTCCTCCCTGCTCGCCGCGGGGCGTTGTGCCCAGCGGCCCAGGCCAGATGTAGGTGTGTGGGGGGTGATTTTCTGCCCCCCCCACACAATGAACTCTGTGCGTGTGCCCACAGAGAGGGCTCTGAGTGCCACCTCTGGCACTCGTGTCATAGGTTCGCCATCACTGTCCTAGAGTCTGAAATACCATATGAGGAAGATCAATGGGCTGCAGTGGAACAGGGAATCAATAAAGTTCTGCTCTGATGATGATAGGCTTGCCATCTTT
>NW_025950953.1:0-12409 GCF_021028975.2 Sphaerodactylus townsendi
GGTCTGCAACCTGCGGCTCTCCAGATGTTCATGGACTACAATTCCCAATTGGCCATGCTGGCAGGGGGTGATGGGCTTTGTAGTCCATGAACATCTGGAGAGCCGCAGGTTGCAGACCCCTGCCCTAGAGGGAGGGGGAAAGGTCACATTGAGCGAGAGCATTTCTATGAGATTTCAAACAAACCAAAACGCATATTTCGCTTCAGTTCCTGCAACAGATGTTAGCTGTCCAGAATGCTCTTGGACCAAAAACCAGAGCCGTGAAGGGCCACAGAAGTAAGGTGCTCCAAGAAAACGCCTCCTCAAATATTGTGAATGAATTAAGGTAAAGCATCAACTTGCTGACGGCAGAAAAGTTTTGAAAAGTGGGTCTATCTTGGCTCAGTCTGCAACTCTTGGGAGTACTTATGAGATGAGGACTGGTGGATTGGCATCATGCAGGCACGCCAACATCACTGGAAGCAATGTCATCGGCTACCCTTGGATTTTCAAAACTAGAGTGTCTCCTAGGATTGTCAGGATTCCCCTGTCCACCAGCAGGGGATGGGGGGTGGAGTAAGATTGCCAGATTCAAGTTGAGAAACTCCTGGAGAACTGGGGGGGCAGGGCTAGGAAGGGCTGGGATCTCAGTGGGGTACAATGCCACAGAACCTACTCTTCAAAGTTTTTTCTCCAGGGGAATTGGTTTATTTGTCCTGCCCCAAAACAACAGCCAATCAGAACACCAGACCTTGCGCCTGCAGAGATATACTTGTGGCGTAAATTCAAAAGAACTGGGCTTAGCACTGCTTGTGTATCATGTATGATACCTGCTTTACCGGTACATTTGTAAATAAACAGTAAGTATGTGTCTGTTGTGTTCTTTCTTCCGAGGTTTTAGCTAGATAGGTAGAGAGGACTGAATGGTACAATGACCCCCTTCCCCATCATTTGAGGAGATTAATTCGAAAGACAGTTAATCAGTGGTGGGATCCAAAAATTTTAGGAACAGGTTCCCATGGTGGTGGGATTCAAACTGTGGCGTAGCGCCAATGGGGCTGGGCGGGGCATGACGGGGGCGTGGCCGGGCATGACGGGGGCGAGGCATTCCTGGGCGGGGCTGTGGAAAGGACGCAGCCGCTGCGCCAGTCCTGGGGCGGGAAACGAATGCACGCAGGCGCAGGCTGCCACACACGCCGGTGCACCTCCTGCTACTCTGCTTCAAGTTCTGCGTGCTACTGCTGAGAGGAGGGGCGTAACTAAGGCAAAAATCACGTGGCAAAATCACCAATTAGTAATCCCCTCTCAGCACACATAAATAATTAGTACCCTACTCTCAGGAACCTGTGAGAACCTGCTGGATCCCACCTCTGCAGTTAATCCAATCGAATCCTGTTGATTTCCATGGGTTTATAGACTGGTGTAGTTTTGCATAGGATTGAATTGCCGATCCCAGGTGAGAGAAAAATGTTGACATTTCCTAAGTTATTTAAAGCTTATTGGAGTCACGCTAATACAACACAGCCCTATTCCTTTCAGTGGCGTACCGTCCATTTTGTATCCATAGAGAACCAGTGATGCGAATGAAGAGAGAATGAAAGTTTACTTTTATTGATATGGACTAATTCAATGCTGCAGATCCAGGCAGATGATAAGGAGAAAAAAAACGATACTGTAAAGTGGAAGAAATTAGAAGGGGAAGAAAGAGCAGGAGAGCATTTTGCTGATGCAGATTTGTTTGAAACGACGGTAGTGAGGATTGTTTTCAAACTTTTTGAGTGGGTAATAGGAATGCCCGCCTCCAGGTGGGCCCTGGGGATCCCCAAGAATTACAGTTCATCTCCAAGCTTTGGATGGTGGATTGTTTGGATTAACACCTAGCTGAGGTCACTCCCCTTCCCAAACCCCGCCCTTCTCAGGCACTCCCTCCAAATCTCCAGGAATGTCCCAATTTCATCAGTTCCCCTGGAGAAAATTGATGTTTCGGAGGGTGGAATCTATGTCAATGTACCCCACTAAAGACCTCCCCAGACTCCAGCTCCCAAATCTACAGGATCTAGGAACCCTCCCCCTCATTCCCCACTGGAGCAGCAGTGGCGTAGGAGGTTAAGAGCTCGTGTATCTAATCTGGAGGAACCGGGTTTGATTCCCAGCTCTGCTGCCTGAGCTGTGGAGACTTATCTGGGGAATTCAGATTAGCCTGTACACTTCCACATATGCCAGCTGGGTGACCTTGGGCTAGTCACAGCTTCTCGGAGCTCTCTCAGCCCCACCTACCTCACAGGGTGTTTGTTGTGAGGGGGGAAGGGCAAGGAGATTGTAAGCCCCTTTGAGTCTCCTGCAGGAGAGAAAGGGGGGATATAAATCCAAACTCTTCTTCTTCTTCTGTTGGCCAGGGGGGACCCAGCAACCCTTGCCAGTAACAATTGTTGTATGTTGACACCACAGACTTAAATTGATGTAATATCTATTTTCTGAACCTCAGCTCACCTGTTGCATTAAGAGGGGATTGTGGAACAGGGGCGTACCGCCCAGGGGGACATATGGGGTCAAATGTCCTTGGGCTGGGGCCATTTAGTCACGTGGGGGATGGAAAATCGCCCCAAACACCTCCTCCTTCCCCCCGGGCCCATACACTGACTTCAAGACCTGGTGCAAAAAAAGGTGTTTGGTCGTGGTGCGGGAGGGCAGCCGCCCATACGGGGGGGGGGGAGGGGAGGGGACTTAGATTTTTCACCGGGCTACATTTCCCCCTTTCTCTGTTGTGGAGTCTTTGTGAATTCTCGCTAGGGTTGCCAACTCCCAACTGGGAAATTCCTGGAGATTTGGGGGTGGAGCCTGAGGAGGGCGGGGTTTGGGAAGGGGAGTGACCTCAGCTAGGTATTGAGACAAACAATCCACCATTCACAGTTGCCCAGTTCTCCCAGGCAACCAATCTCTCTGCAGTCTGGAGATCAATGGTAATTCTGAGAGATCTCTAGAAAGTTGGCCACCTATAACACACTCAACAAACTATCAACATCAGAATATTTGGAGGGGAAGCCATACCAGTAATTTAAAACCAGTAGAAGCGTGCAGTGTAGGTCTGCCTGTGAGGTCTGATGTTACAGCTTATTTCTAATCAGGATAACACGATTCAGGGGTGAGAGCTGTCGTAATGGGCTGGGTCTTTCCCTCATGTGAGAACAGAGTTGAGGCCGTGTAGCATTTGTTCCTGTCGTAGGTATAGCAGGATTCATCCGGGTCAGAGCGCGGAACTCTCTTCCCAGCAACAATTCCTTGGTCACCCATGTTGGCTGCCGCCACGTCACACTTGTCACAGCTGGAAGAGAGATTGTTCAAGGAAGAGTGTCAGCTGATATGCCTATCGAAATCCACAGTTGCGATGAGTATTCCACAGTGTGAAAGGCAACCCGAATTTGCACCTGTTTGTTTTTGTTTTTTAAACACCCTCTTGCCATCATGGATTAATTTTGCCAAATTTTGTTCAAATCATAGCCTGTTGGTTTATATTTAGTAGTGGGATTCAGCAGGTTCGCACCACTTCGGCAGAACCGGTTGTTAAAATGGTGCTTGTAAACAATAAATTGTTAAATTATTTGAATCCCACCACTGGTTATACCTCATGGGGATGATGATGATGATGATGATGAAGAAGAAGAAGAAGAAGAAGAAGAAGAAGAAGAAGAAGAAGAAGAAGAAGAAGAAGAAGAAGAAGAAGAAGAAGAAGAAGAAGAAGAAGAAGAAGAAGAAGAAGAAGAAGAAGAAGAAGAAGAAGCAGCAGCAGCAGCAGCAGCAGCAGCAGCAGGAATTTGACTTTATATCCCACTTTTCTTGCAAGGTGGCTTACAAGCTCCTTTCCCTTCCTCTCTCCACAACAGACACCTTGTGAGGTAGGTGGGGCTGAGAGAGTTCCGAAGAACTGTGACTAGCCCAAGGTCACCCAGCAGGAATGTAGGAGTGTGGAAACACATCTGGTTCACCAGATAAGCTTCTGCCACTCAGGTGGAGGAGTGGGGCGTCAAACCCGGTTCTCCAGATTAGAATCCGCCTGCTCTTAACCACTCCACCACACTGGCTCTCTCTTTGGAAAGTGGATTTGATGGAAGGTCTCATTTCTCCCTAAACTCCAGGCTCCCCCAAATCTCCAGGCATTGTCCAGCCCAGAATTGGCAACCCTACAAAGGGCGGGTGGAACAGTTTGAGGCAATTTTCAGCAGCAGACAACCAGGAGAGAATAAGGGTTGAAATATCCCCTTCTTTAGTCCTTCTGCTTCTCTGCCCCCAAACAGCCACATCCTGTAACTTGGGAGTCAAAGGGTTTGCTACACATTTTTGCATAACGGGTGGTTTTGTCTTCTGTTTTCTGTTCGATTTACTTTCAGGTGCATTGGTGTTATTTTAACACTTTCCGTCCAACACTCTCAACAGGTTGTAACATTTTCAACCCGTCAGCTCAAGAATGGCTGTGTGGGTGACTGATCGCACGGATGCCCACAGTGATAAAACAAGGACATTATTGTGTAGTACTGGCAGCTGTGGATGGAAAATCCCTGGAGATTTAGGGATACAGCTTGGGGAAGGCAGGTTGAGACAGGGGGAAGGACTCCAGTGAGGTAGAAACACTTACAGTTTGGAAAGTTTGTAGACAAATCTGGTCCTTGCTGGCGAGGTGGGATCCGAGATGTTTTCCCTGCTCTTGAGAGGAACTCTGGAGAAGCCAAGAAAAAGGTTATCGACAAGGTCCTTCCAGGGGAATGAAGCTTATTTATTTATTTCAGTCACTTATACCTCAGCTTTCCCCTTAATGGGGACCCAAGTTGTCCAAGTTGGCTTACACAATTGTTGGCTTACACAATTGAACTGTTACCATCTGGCAGACGATACAGGTCTATCAAAACTAGGACAAAGAGGCTTAGAGACAGCTTCTACTCTAGAGCTGTGGCTATGCTAAACTCCGCGGCTTCGTGTTGATGTGTTTGGGGCTGTGTAGGGATGGGTGGAGGAAGGGGAAAATGAGGATGATGTATGAGTCTGAAATTGTGTGCATTGAGGAATGCTGCTGTAAATTTCGTTTGCGTGCACAATGACAATAAAATGCTTATGCTTATGCTCTCCTCCATTTCATCCTCAGAACAACAATCCTATGCCAGAGAGCCCATCTTCCAATGTGGCCATTTTCTCCAGGGGAATTGATCTCTCTCCCCTGAAGCCGGTCAGTTGTAATAGTGGGAGATCTCCAGTTACCACCTGGAGGGCAGCAATGTTACTGCCACAGCTTAACATGGCTACTGCTCATAGCCACAGAGAAGAGAAAAAGAGACCACGGCCTCCTCTTGTCATCATATCCTTCCTGCTCCTCTTCTGTCCCATTTCCCCTCACTGTTTAGTGTAGAAGAGAGGCCAAGTTCACAGAAGCTGCACATTATTATTATTATTATTATTATTATTATTATTATTATTATTATTATTATTATTATTATTAATTGTATTTATAAACCGCCCTCCCCCGAAGGGCTCAGGGCGGCGAGCAGAACAAACAAATAGAGCACAAATAAAATCAAAGTTAAATATAGCTCTATATGCTAAAATTAACCCCATTAAAATGCAGCATCCTAATATCAAAATTAACGATGGCGACCTACTACATGAGGAGAGAGGAAAGATAATCCCTCTCAAATGGAAGGACCGTGTATTTTCTGTTTCCCTATGCTGCACAGGTTGTCTGTACATGGTGGTGGTGGTGGTGGTGGTGGTGGTGGTGGAAAGCACCATCAAGTCACAGCTGATTTATGAGGACCCTCTAAGGTTTTCAAGGCTGGAGACATTCCGAGATGGTTTGTCATTCCCTGCCACCATGTGGGCTGAGAGAGTTCTGAGAGAACTGTGACTGGCCCAAGGTCACTCAGCGGGCTTCATGTAGAGGAGTCGGAAATTGAGCTCGGTTCACTAGATTAGATTCTGCCACTCCTGTGGAGGAGGGGGGAATCAAGCTAAATTCACCAGATTAGAATCTACTGCTCATGTGGAGGAGTGGGGAATCAAGCTAAATTCACCAGGTCAGAATCTGCTGCTCCTGTGGAGGAGTGGGGAATCAAGCTAAATTCACCAGGTTAGAATCTACTGCTCACGTGGAAGAGTGGGGAATCAAGCTAAATTCACCAGGTTAGAATCTACTGCTCATGTGGAGGAGTGGGGAATCAAGCTAAATTCACCAGATCAGAATCTACTGCTCATGTTGAGGAGTGGGGAATCAAACACAGTTCTCCAGATTAGAGTTGCCTCAGCCACGATGCCACATTGGTTCTCACAGGATGGTACAGGGGAGAAAAAAAGAAAAGGAAACACAGCAGGGTGCTGCTTACATGATCCGGATGTTTCTCTCCAAGACTTCTTCTTCAGGATTGTCTTTGGAAGGGACAAAGCTTGACGTCACCTTTACACACTTGCACTTGTTGTCAACCAGGACTGTCTCATCATCGAGAGCATAGTCATAATCTTCCAATAACAACAAAAAAAGTGTTGGTCATGAGGTGAAACAAGAACGTTTAGGTGGCATTTCACCAGATGTGTGAAGTAGTCTTTTTTGCTAACTGCCGGCCACTGTTCAGGGATTCAGGCAGAGCAGAGTATCTCCTAGACTTTCTGGCTAATGTCTTTTTAAAAATTGAGATTCCAGAAGTTGAACCTGGGCATTAGGAAAGGATGATCCTTGCTTCTTCATCTCCCTGCAAGCATTTATCATGTTCCTTCTTACTAAGCAAGCAACAGTTCATTAAACAAGAGTAACAAACTTGGGTTTCCTTTGCTCTATTCAGCCTTCCAGCCCACAGATTTACTTCCTTATGCTGACTTAAAAACATAGTAGAAACTGTGAGAGAGCTAAAATTCAATGTTTGGCTTTAAAAAATGTATCAAGCCCATTTTTATTCTGCTGTTCCTGCACAGATTTGAGTATAGCTTATCCTGACAGAAACTGTGTGGTAAGACTAGGGTTGCTAATTCCCATCTGTGAAAGATGTGGAGATTTAGGGGCAGTGACTGTTGAAGGGGGGATTTTGGGAGGGGTTTCACCTAGAATTTCTAGTATGTCATAGAGTTTGTGCTCTGAAGCTGCCCTCCCCCCAGGTAAACAGATCTCTGTAGTTTGGAGATCAGTCATAATTCTGGGAAAACATAAGATTGTACCTGGAGTTTGGCAACCCGAGATAAGGCTGAGAGGATGACTGGCCAAACACCATCCTATCGAGCTTGCTAGCTGTTAGGATTTGAACTTGGGTTTCCCATATACCTAGTCTGACAATAGCCACTAGGCTTGAAGATTCAGGTGCAACAAATACTGGATTTGGCCCGAATTTGGGCGAATTCGGGCATATTTGGGCACAGATCGGCCGAATATGTCCTGCCCGAATATGAATGAATCCGAATGCAAGGTATTCGGAATTGGGATTTAGATCCCACCTTTCCTTTCTTCTCCCCACAACAGACTCCTTGTAAGGTAAGTGGGGCTGAGAGAGTTCTGAAGAACTGTGACTAGCCCAAGGTCACACAGCAGGAATGTAAGAGTGTGGAAACACATCTGGTTCACCAGATAAGCCTCTGCCACTCATGTGGAGGAGTGGGGAACCCAATTCTCCAGATTAGAATCCACCTGCTCTTAACCACTACACAACGCTGGCTCTCAGTGCCGACAGACTGAACATTCCTCCCATCATTCAATATTTTAAAAATTCCAGTCAGGACATCCTAGTAAAAAAACCAACAACTATGCGCCAATTAATAGCAGTTTCATGCAGACACCAAAGAGTTTTGTTTAGACATGATTTCCAAATGGCTGCCCCGTACCTGATCCGAGAACTGCTCCCCAGAAGACTGCCAGGGTTCCACAGGCCAGCCAAGAGATCTTCATCTTTAAACCTTTCTGTAGGAAGCTCTTTGGGATGCGCTTCTCAGTGGTACCACGCCGAGCTAAAGCACAGCCGGTTTCTGATGAATTGCCAGCGTGGATCAAAGCCAGCGAAGGCGGCCGGCAACAGATGGTGTGGTCAGAGGTAACGAAACCACAAGTCAATGCTGGCTTGCCAGATCAGGGGTGAAATCCCCATTCTTCGAAAACTCCACTGGTGGTTATTATTACACTCTTCAAAAAAGATCTCTTGGCTTGCCTTCTCAACAGACTGCTGTTTTTTCACCTGCCAGTTTAAAAGACATTTTTGCCTCAGGAGCACAACATTTCCACAAATATTGGGAAAGCAACTGTTTAATTACTTGCTGATTCGTTGCCCCCCCCCCCCTCTACAATTTTGCTGTCCCCTGAATTTACTCCTTCTACTGCATGTGCAGCTGAATTATGAATCCGGTCTTCAAAGATCAGATCTGCTAAGTCCATTTTTTAAAAGTACCTACCAAAATTCAGACATGAGGATTGTTGCAGAGTCTTGTTATCTTAAATTGAATCACCCCTTTTAAACCAATCAAAATCAATAGCCATCGTCTAGGACTGAGAAATTCCTAGAGATTCGGGAGCAGTGCCTGCAGAGGGAGAATCTGGGGGTGCAATTCCACCTAGAATCTATGGTGGAATTTAAGGAATAGAGGGACTTCAGTGGGGCATAACGAAATAAAGTCCATTCTCGATAGCGGTCATTGTTTCCAGGGGAACGGTTGTAATCTGTTGTCATTTGGAGATTAGCTGTAATTTCAGGAGAAATCCTGGAGGTTGGCTACCCTATCATCACAGTACAAAAGAACCTCCTTATATATGGGTTAAATTGTTAGCTCACTTCAAATCTCCTGTCATCTTTATCCTGAAAAGAGTTTTTAAAATACCGTAGTATCTTGCCTTGAAAACCTTACAGGATTGCCATAACTTGGCTGTGACTTGACTTCACACACACGTCTCTCAATTGTGTTCTGGGGCACAGTTCTTTACTTTCCCTGGAATCACTTATCATCAATCCTATCTTCCCATGAGGAAAAGAGAGATGCTGAACTTTGGGATATTTTTGCAGTGTAGGAAAAACCTGGATCTTTGAACCCTGGGGCCCAGGGCATGCAGACAGGAATTTTAGATTTTTGGGTTGACCCAGAAAAGGGTGGAGACTCAAAGCAGCAGGAGGCTGCAGAGCTCATGTAGTTTGGAGGAGACAAGGCTACCAGACTCGGACCTTGGTTTGTATAAGCCCTTAACACCTTGTTAAGGTAACTGCAATGTTGTTGGGAACTACTGGGAAGGTAATTGTTTATTTTTGCTATGTTGTAAATATTGGAGTTTATTGTTTCAGGGTTTTTTAATGTTTGTAATGGGTGAGAGTTCTCCTGGAAACCTTCATCATGTTGAATCCTGTTCACCAAGCCCTTGGAGTCTTCAGGAGCCAACCCACTTGCAAAGAAGAATTGGACAAGGCAGAAAGCCAGCAGGGGGATGGGGGCTTTCCAGTGTTTTGCTCTGAGTGTCACATGTATGATTATCTGCCACTAGGACAGAAGTCGTGGGTGTGCCCTCGCTGCAATGAGCTCCTGGCACTCAAGGAACGTGTGCGTTCTCTTGAAGCCAAGGTGGCAGACCTGGAGAAGCTGAAAGAGGGAGAGAGGGTGACAGACGAGGCTTTCAGGGACCTAACAGCCGGGTCCCACTCCCAAGGTGACATCTCTTCAGATGTCATGGAGAATGAAGGCCTTGGGGATGGAGGGTGCCAGTCTGAGGTGGGGGAAGATGCTCCCTTAGATGGGATCCCTTCCTTAACTGGTGATCAGCTATCCTCTCGCACTGAGGATACCCCTCGGGGAGGTGGGGAGCTCCTTGTAGTGGGTGATTCGATCATTAGAAATGTAGAGAGTTGGGTTTGTGAGAGGCGTGATGACCGCATGGTGACTTGCCTGCCTGGTGCGAAGGTTGCGGATGTCACGCTTCGTCTAGATAGGCTTTAGACAGTGCTGGGGTGGAGTCAGCAGTTGTGGTCCACATTGGCACCAACGACATTGGGAAATGTAGCCGGGAGGTTCTGGAAGCTAAATTTAGGCTGCTAGGAAACAGGTTGAAGTCCAGGACCTCCAAGGTGGCATTCTCAGAAATGCTACCCGTTCCACGCGCAGGGCGAGCTAGGCACGTGGAGATACAGGGTCTCAATGCGTGGATGAGAAGGTGGTGTAAGGCAGAGGGTTTCAGATTTGTCAGGAACTGGGGAACCTTTTGGGACAAGGTAGGCCTGTACAAACGGGACGGGCTTCATCTTAACCAAAGAGGAACCAGGCTGCTGGCGCTCAACATTAAAAAGGTGGCAGAACAGCTTTTAAACTGATCACTGGGGGAAAGCCGACAGGAGCTGAGGTGACTTCGGTTTGGAATACAGTATCTATGGGGATGCAGACAGAGAGGGAGGTTTTTCTAAATCAACCACATACAAGCGAGGAACATAGCAATGTGCATGTGACAAGAGATAGTGTCTACAAAAGACTTGAGGGTAAAGCACATAAATCCCAGGTTAAGGACAGAGACAGGGTATACAGGTGTCTCTATGCTAATAGTAGAAGCATTCGACCTAAAATGGGGGAGCTAGAGTACAGAGTTTTGAAGGAGGACTTTGATATAGTGGGCATTACAGAGACATGGTGGAATGAGGAGAACCAGTGGGATGCTGTTATACCAGGCTACAGGCTCTATAGGAAGGATAGGACAGGGCGCATTGGGGGTGGAGTTGCCCTTTACATCAAAGAGAGCATAGTATCACATAAAATAGACAATGCAAGGGGAGCTGGTTCCCCTACAGAATCACTGTGGATATCAATACCAGGTGTGAAGGACAGTTTAATATTAGGAATATATTATCGTCCCCCTGACCAAAGTGCACAAGAGGATTCTGAGATGGAAAAAGAAATTAGAGAGGCCAACAAAAACAAAAATGTAGTGGTAATGGGTGATTTTAACTATCCCCATATAAACTGGAAAAATGCATGTTCAGGTCATAGTAAGGAGAGAGCATTCCTGGATATGCTAAATGACTGTGGCTTAGAGCAGATGGTTGTGGAACCAACCAGGGGAGAGGTGATCCTAGATCTAATTCTATGTGGGACCCAGGACCTGGTGCAGGAAGTCAGTGTTGTTGAGCCGATAGGGAACAGCGACCACAATGCTGTCAGATTCAGTATCTCAGCATGCGAACAAGTGGCAACTACTAATGTAGTTACATTCGCCTTCAGAAAGGGAAATTTCTCAAAGATGAGGGGGATAGTGCGCAGGAAGCTGAAAGGGAAAATCAAGAGAGTCAAAACTGTCCAGGATGCTTGGAGGTTATTTAAAAACACAGTCATAAAAGCTCAGCTGGAATGTGTTCCACAGGTTAGAAAAGGCAGCACCCAGTCCAAAAGAAAGCCACCATGGTTAACAAGAGAGGTTGAGGAAATTATCAGAAAAAAGAAAATGTCTTTTAGAAAATGGAAGTCCAGTTTGGCTGATGAAGAATATGAGAGGGAACACAAATGGTGGCAAAAGAGAAGCAAGTTAGCTGTAAGGGAGGCAAAAAAGGATTATGAGGAACGCATGGCTATGAACATCAAGACCAGCAACAAACAGTTCTTCAAGTACATCAAAAGCAGGAAGCCAGCAAGGGAAGCGGTAGGCCCGTTAGATGACAAAGGAACAAAGGGTGTGCTAAAAGATGGCAGGGAGATTGCAGAGAAGCTGAATAAATTCTTTGCATCTGTCTTCACCCAAGAGGAGGTGAGGAACATTCCTGCACCTGAACCAAGCTTCTTAGGAGGCGAATCCGAGGAACTAGCGAAGATAGTGGTAGACAAGGAAGAAGTTCTAGCAGCCATTGATAAACTAAATGTTACCAAATCCCCTGGCCCAGATTGCATTCACCCAAGAGTTCTTAAAGAGCTCAAGCATGAAATTGCTGATCTTCTCACTTTAATATGCAACTTATCCCTGAAATCAGGCTCCATCCCTGAAGACTGGAAGATGGCCAATGTCACACCAATCTTTAAGAAAGGATCTAGGGGGGACCCGGGAAATTACAGGCCAGTCAGTTTGACATCTCTTCCTGGTAAATTAGTAGAATCTATCATTAAAGATAAAATTATAAAACATGTAGAAAAGCAAGACCTGCTGAGAAAGAGTCAGCATGGCTTTTGCAGAGGCAAATCCTGTCTTACAAACTTACTAGAGTTCTTTGAGGGTGTAAACAGGCATGTGGACAGGGGTGAACCGGTGGACATTGTCTACTTGGATTTCCAAAAGGCTTTTGACAAAGTTCCTCACCAGAGACTGTTGAGAAAACTCAGCAATGAAGGAATAAGAGGGGAACTCCTCCTATGGATTAAAAACTGGTTGAGAAACAGGAAACAAAGAGTGGGTGTAAATGGGAAGTTCTCACAATGGAGAGATGTCGGGAGTGGTGTCCCCCAAGGATCCGTTTTGGGACCAGTG
>NW_025950954.1:0-12407 GCF_021028975.2 Sphaerodactylus townsendi
AGGCTTGTCCGGCCCCCGGGGAGGCGGGTCCAGGCACCTGGGTAGCCTGTCCGGCCACCTGGGTGGCGTGTCTGGAAACCTGGATGGCTTATCCGGATCACATGGGTGGCGAGTTGAACACCTGGGAGGCTTGTCCGGCCACCTGGGAGGCGATGTCCGGCCACCTGGGAGGCGTGTCCTCCTGGCCACCTGGGTGGATGCTTGTCCGGACACCTGGGAGGCGTGTCCAGACAGAGCTCTGGGAAAAGGGCGTGTCCGGCCACCTGGGTGGCGATGGTTCGGCCACCTGGGAGGCTTTTCTGTCCCCTGGGAATGTCCAGCCCTGGGGAGGCATGTTCTGGCCCCCTGGTAAAGAGTATCGGCCTAGGTAGCCTATCCGGCCCACCTAGAGGAGCATCGAAGCCTGGGAGGCATGTCCGCCACCTGGGAGGCGTGTTTGAACACCTGGGAGGCTTGTCCGTCCACATGAGTGGCGTGGTTCGGACACCTGGGAGGCTTGTCGGCTCCCCTGGGAGGCATGTCCGGACACTCCTGGGAGAGCTTGTCTCGGGACACATGGGTGGCGTGTTCAACACTCCGGGGAGGCTTGTCCGGCCCCCTGGGAGTCGCGTGTTCTAGACACCTGGGAGGCGTGTCCGGGACACCTGGGTGCGCGTGTCCGGCCACCTTGGTGGCGTGTCCGGCCACCATGGCGTGCAGTTTTGTCAGGACACCTGGGATGGCGTGGTCCGACCACCTGGGAGGCATGGTCCGGCCCCCTGGGAGGCGTGTCCGGACACCTGGGAGGCATGTCCGGCCACCTGGGAGGCATGTCCGGAATCCAGGGAGGCTTGTCCCGACACCTGGGAAACTTGTCCGTCCCACGCCCAGGTGGTGTGTTCGAACCACACACCTGGGGCTAGTCCGGCCCCCAGGGAAGCGTCTCGGACACACCTGGTGAGGCGCAAGGTGTCCGGACACCTGGAGGCGTGTCCTGGACATCTGGGTAGGCGTGTCCGGCCACCTGGGAGGGGTGTTCACAACACCCTGGGAGGCTTGTCCGGCCCACATGGAGTGGCGTGTTTGAACACCTGGGAGGCTTGTCCTGGCATCCCTGGGAGTGCGTGTTTGAACACCCTAGAGCATATCAGGACTGCCGGGAGGCATGTCCACCACCTGGGTGGCGGTCCGAAACTCCGGGAGGCGGTCCAGCCCCTGGGAGTCGTGGTCCCACCCCTGGGAGGCGTGTCCGGACCCCTGGGAGTATGCAGGTGTTCAACAGCCTGGGAGGCGCAGGTTCAACATCTTCCCTGGGTGCTGTTCTAGCCCACTGCAGGCTTGTCCGCCCACATGGGTGGCTTGTCCAGGCTCTCTGGGGAGGCTTGGTCCAGACACCTGGGAGGCTTGTCCAGACACCTGCAGGAGGAGCAGGTCTAACCACCTGGGTGAAGTATAGTCCGACACCTGGGAGGCAGCGGCCCCTGGGAGTCGTGGTCTGGGTCTTGGAGGCGGTCCTGCCCCTCGGGGAGGCTTGTTCGAAGACCTGGGAGGCGCGAGCCCGAACACCTTGGAGGCTTGTCCGTCCATTACGGGTGGCTTCAGCGGCCACCTGGGAGGCTTCTTCTGTCCAGACACCTGGGAGGCATGCTGTCCAGAACACCTGGGGAGGCGTGTCCGCCACCTGCGGCATGTCCGACACCTCGGGAGGCGCGTGTTTGAACACTCTGGGAGGCGCACCGCCACCTGGGTTCGAACACCTGGGAGGCGTGTCCGGCCACCTGGGGAGGCATGTCCGCGGCTTACTTCCTAGAGGTGTGTCCGACACTAGCTGTCCGACACTCTGGAAGCGCGGTCCGGGAAACCTGGGTGGCGGTCTGGCTATCTGGGTGGCGGTTCACATTCCGGGGAGCCGCGGTCCGACACCTGGGAGGCTTGTCCGGCTCCTGAGGCGGTCCGACACCTGGGAGTTGTACGGAAACCTGCGGGCGGGGTCCAAGCCACGGGAGCGTGTCCGGGAAACCTGGGAGTTTTGTCCGGCCCACATGGGTGGCATGTTCAGTCACCTGAGGCTTGTCCGCCCCCTGGGAGGCGCAAGGTCCGGCCTGAGCCCGGGAGGCGGTCCGACACCTGGTAGCAAGTCCGACACCTGGGGAGCGCAGTTCCTGCAAACCCCAGAAGGCACTGCCCACCTGGGTGGCGTGTTCGAACACCTGGGAGGCTTGTCCCGGCTCCCACCTGGGAGGCGCGTGGTTCGAGACACCTGGGAGGCGGTTCGAACACCTGGGAGTTTGTCCTATTCACAGGTGGGGTGTTTGTCCGCCACCTGGGAGGCTTGTCCGGACACCTGGGAGGCGCAGGTCTGGACACCATGGGGAGGCGTGTCCGGGAATCCTGGGTGATGGCCTGGCCACCTGCGGCGTGTTCAACACCTTGGGAGGCTTGTCCGGACACCTGGGAAGCATGTCCGGACACCTGGGAGCGCTTGTCCGTCCACATGGGTGGCGTGTTCGTCAACCCCTGGGAGGCTTGTCCGGACACCTGGGAGGCGTGTCCAGTGAGGACACTCTGGGAGGCTGCGTGTCCAGCCACCTGGGGAGGCTGTGTCCGAGAAACCTCGGGTGGCATGTCCGACACCTGGGAGGCGTGTCCGGCCACTCTGGGAGGCTTGTCTGGCCACTTGGGAGGCATGTCCAGACACCTGGGGAGCGCGTGTCCAGACACCTGGGAGTAGCGTGTCCCGACACCTGGGAGCGTGTCCGGTCACCTACCTGGGAGGCATGTCCGGACACCTGGGAGGCGTGTCCGGCCCCCTGGGTGGCGTGTCCGGCAACCTGGTTGGCGTGTTCGAACACATGGGAGGCGTGTCCGCCCCCCAGGTTGGCGTGTTCGAATACATGGGAGGCGTGTCCGCCCCCCAGGTTGGCGTGTTCGAACACCTGGGAGGAGTGTCCGGCCCCCTGGGAGGCGTGTCCGGAAACCTGGTTGGCGTGTCCGGCCCCCTGGGAGGCGTGTCCGGCCCCCTGGGAGGCGTGTCCGGCCCCCTGGGAGGCGTGTCCGGACACCTGGGAGGCGTGTTCGAACACCTGGGAGGCGTGTCCGGCCCCCTGGGAGGCGGGTCCGGCCACCTGGGAGGCATGTCCGGCCACCTGGGAGGCATGTCCAGCCACCTGGGAGGCGTGTCCGGCCAACTGGGAGGCGTGTCTGGACACCTGGGAGGCATGTCTGGAAACCTGAGAGGCGTGTCCGGCCACCTGGGAGGCGTGTCCGACACCTGGGAGGCGTGTCCGGACACCTGGGAGGCGTGTCCGGAAACCTGGGAGGTTTGTCCGGCCGCCTGGGAGGCGTGTCCGGCCACCTGGGAGGCGTGTCCAGCCACCTGGGAGGCGTGTCCAGCCACTTGGGTGGCATGTCCGGACACCTGGGAGTGTGTCCGGACACCTGGGAGGCGTGTCCGGACACCTGGGAGGCGTGTCCGGCCTCCTGGGTGGCATGTTCGAACACCTGGGAGGCTTGTCCGGCCACATGGGAGGCGTGTCAGGCCCCCTGGGAGGCGTGTCCGGCCCCCTGGGAGGCGTGTCCGGCGACCTGGGAGGCGTGTTCGAACACCTGGGAGGCGTGTTCGAACACCTGGGAGGCTTGTCCGTCCACATGGGTGGCTTGTCCGGCCCCCTGGGAGGCTTGTCCAGACACCTGGGAGGCATGTCCAGACACCTGGGAGGCATGTCTGGCCACCTGGGAGGCTTATCCGGACACCTGGGAGCGTGTCCGTACCCCTTTGAGGCGTGCCCGGACCCCTGGGAGGCGTGTCCGGACATCTGGGAGCGTGTCCGGCACCCTGGGAGGGGTGTTCAAACACCTGGGAGGCTTGTCCGTCCACATGGGTGGCGTGTTCGAACACCTGGGAGGCTTGTCTGGCCCCCTGGGAGGCGTGTCTCGACACCTGGGAGGCATGTCCGGACACCTGGGAGGCGTGTCCGGCCACCTGGGAGGCGTGTTCGAACACCTGGGAGGCGTGTTCGAACACCTGGGAGGCTTGTCCATCCACATGGGTGGCTTGTCCGGCCCCCTGGGAGGCTTGTCCAGACACCTGGGAGGCTTGTCCAGACACCTGGGAGGCGTGTCCGGCCACCTGGGTGGCATGTCCGGACACCTGGGAGGCGTGTGCGGCCCCCTGGGAGTCGTGTCTGGCCCCCTTGGAGGCGTGTCCGGCCCCCTGGGAGGCGTGTTCGAACACCTGGGAGGCGTGTTCGAACACCTGGGAGGCTTGTCCGTCCACATGGGTGGCTTGTGCGGCCCCCTGGGAGGCTTGTCCAGACACCTGGGAGGCATGTCCAGACACCTGGGAGGCGTGTCCGGCCACCTGGGTGGCATGTCCGGACACCTGGGAGCGTGTCCGGACACCTGGGAGGCGTGTCCGGCCACCTGGGTGGCGTCTTCGAACACCTGGGAGGCTTGTCCGGACACCTGGGAGGCGTGTGCGGCCACCTGGGAGGTGTGTCCGGACACCTGGGAGCGTGTCCGGACACCTGGGAGCGTGTCCGGAAACCTGGGTGGCGTGTCTGGCCATCTGGGTGGCGTGTTCGAACACCTGGGAGGCTTGTCCGGCCCCCTGGGAGGCGTGTCCGGACACCTGGGAGCGTGTCCGGAAACCTGGGTGGCGTGTCCGGACACCTGGGTGGCGTGTCCGGACACCTGGGTGCATGTCAGGACACCTGGGAGCATGTCCGGCCACCTGGGAGGCGTGTCCGGCCACCTGGGAGGCGTGTCTGGCCACCTGGGAGCTTGTCCGGACACCTGGGAGGCATGTCCGGCCACCTGGGAGGCGTGTCCGGCCACCTGGGTGGCGTGTTTGGCCACCTGGGAGGCGTGTTCGAATGCCTGGGAGGCATGTCTGGCCCCCTGAGAGGCGTGTACGGCCCCCTGGGAGGCGTGTACGGCCACCTGGGAGGCGTGTTTGAACACCTGGGAGGCTTGTCCGTCCACATGAGTGGCGTGTTCGAACACCTGGGAGGCTTGTGCGGCCCCCTGGGAGGCATGTCCGGACACCTGCGAGGCTTGTCCGTCCACATGGGTGGCGTGTTTGAACACCTGGGAGGCTTGTCCGGCCCCCTGGGAGGCGTGTCCGGACACCTGGGAGCGTGTCCGGAAACCTGGGTGGCGTGTCCGGCCACCTGGGTTTCGTGCCCGGACACCTAGGAGGCGTGTCTGGACACCTGGGATCATGTCCGGACACCTGGGAGCGTGTCCGGACACCTGGGAGCGTGTCCGGACAGCTGGGAGGCATGTCCAGCCACCTGGGAGGCGTGTCCGGCCACCTGGGAGGCTTATCCAGACACCTGGGAGCGTGTCCGGACCCCTGGGAGGCGTGTCCGGCCCCTGGGAGGCGTGTCCGGACCTGGGAGGCGTGTTCAAACACCTGGGAGGCTTGTCCGGCCTAGAGGCTTGTCCAAGGCACACCTGGGAGGCTTGTCCAGGCACATGGGAGCACCTGGGAAGAAACGTGTCCGGACACCTGGGAGGCGTGTTCGGACACCTGGGAGGCGTGTCCGGGCACGTGGGAGTGTCCGGCCCCACCTGGGAGGCTTGTCCGGCCCCTGAGTGGCGTGTTCGAACACCTGGGAGGCGTGTGCGGCCCCCTGGGAGGCATGTCCGGACACCTGCGAGGTTTGTCCGTCCACATGGGTGGCGTGTTTGAACACCTGGGAGGCTTGTCCGGCCCCCTGGGAGTCGTGTCCAGACACCTGGGAGCGTGTCCGGGCACCTGGGAGGCGTGTCCGGCCACCTTGGTGGCGTGCCCGTACACCTGGGTGCATGTCAGGACACCTGGGAGGCGTGTCCGGCCACCTGGGAGGCGTGTCCGGCCACCTGGGAGCGTGTCCGGACACCTGGGAGGCATGTCCGGCCACCTGGGAGGCATGTCTGGCCACCTGGGAGGCTTATCCGGACACCTAGGAGCGTGTCCGTACCCCTGGGAGGCGTGCCCGGACCCCTGGGAGGCGTGTCCGGACATCTGGGAGCGTGTCCGGCACCCTGGGAGGGGTGTTCAAACACCTGGGAGGCTTGTCCGTCCACATGGGTGGCGTGTTTGAACACCTGGGAGGCGTGTCTGGCCCCCTGGGAGGCGTGTTTGAACACCTGGGAGGCGTGTCCGGCCCCCTGGGAGGCGTGTCCGGCGCCCTGGAAGGCGTGTTCGAACACCTGGGAGGCGTGTTCGAACACCTGGGAGGCTTGTCCATCCACATGGGTGGCTTGTCCGGCCCCCTGGGAGGCTTGTCCAGACACCTGGGAGGCTTGTCCAGACACCTGGGAGGCGTGTCCGGCCACCTGGGTGGCATGTCCGGACACCTGGGAGGCGTGTTCGGACACCTGGGAGCGTGTCCGGACACCTGGGAGGCGTGTCCGGCCACCTGGGAGGCGTGTCCGGCCACCTGGGAGGCGTGTCCGGCCATCTGGTTGGCGTCTTCGAACACCTGGGAGGCTTGTCCGGACACCTGGGAGGCGTGTGCGGCCACCTGGGAGGCGTGTCCGGACACCTGGGAGGCGTGTCCGGCCACCTGGGTGGCGTGTCAGAACACCTGGGAGCGTGTCCGGACACCTGGGAGGCGTGTCCGGCCAACTGGGTGGCGTGTTCGAATACCTGGGAGGCATGCCTGGCCCCCTGGGAGGCGTGTACGGCCCCCTGGGAGGCGTGTACAGCCACCTGGGAGGCGTGTTCGAACACCTGGGAGGCTTGTCCGTCCACATGTGTGGCGTGTTCGAACACCTGGGAGGCTTGTGCGGCCCCCTGGGAGGCATGTCCGGACACCTGCGAGGCTTGTCCGTCCACATGGGTGGCGTGTTTGAACACCTGGGAGGCTTGTCCGGCCCCCTGGGAGGCGTGTACAGACACCTGGGAGCGTGTCCGGAAACCTGGGTTGCGTGTCCGGCCACCTTGGTGGCGTGCCCGTACACCTGGGTGCATGTCAGGACACCTGGGAGCGTGTCCGGCCACCTGGGAGCGTGTCTGGACACCTGGGAGGCATGTCCGGCCACCTGGGAGGCATGTCTGGCCACCTGGGAGGCGTATCCGGACACCTGGGAGCATGTCCGGACCCCTGGGAGGCGTGCCCGGACCCCTTGGAGGCGTGTCCGGACATCTGGGAGGCGTGTCCGGCCTCCTGGGTGGCGTGTTCGAACACCTGGGAGGCTTGTCCGGCCTCATGGGAGGCGTGTCCGGACGCCTGGGAGGCGTGTCCGGCCACCTGGGAGGCGTGTCCGGCCACCTGGGAGGCAAGTTCGAACACCTGGGAGGCGTGTTCGAACACCTGGGAGGCGTGTTCGAACACCTGGGAGGCGTGTCTGGACACCTGGGTGGCCTGTCCGTCCCCTGGGAGCGTGTCCGGAAACCTGGGAGGCTTGTCCATCCACATGGGTGGCATGTTCGAACACCTTTGAGGCTTGTCCGGCCCACTGGGAGCATGTCAGGACACCTGGGAGCGTGTGTGGAAACCTGGGTGACGTGTCCGGCCACCTGGGAGGCGTTTTCGAACACCTGGGAGCGTGTCCGGAAACCTGGGAGTTTTGTCCGTCCACATGGGTGGCGTCTTCGAACACCTGGGAGGCTTGTCCGGACACCTGGGAGGCATGTCCAGACACCTGGGAGGCGTGTCCGGACACCTGGGAGGCTTGTCCGTCCACATGGGTGGCTTGTCCGGCCCCCTGGGAGCGTGTCCGGAAACCTGGGTAGCGTGTCTGGCCACCTGGGTGGCGTGTTCGAACACCTGGGAGGCTTGTCCGGCCCCCTGGGAGGCGTGTCCGGCCACCTGGGTGGCGTGTTCGGCCACCTGGGAGGCGTGTTCGAACACCTGGGAGGCTTGTCCGTCCACATGGGTGGCTTGTCCGGCCCCCTGGGAGGCTTGTCCAGACACCTGGGAGGCGTGTCCAGACATCTGGGAGGCTTGTCCGGCCCCCTGGGAGGCGTGTCCGGACACCTGGGAGGCGTGTTCGAACACCTGGGAGGCTTGTCCGTCCACATGGGTGGCTTGTCCGGCCCCCTGGGAGGCTTGTCCAGACACCTGGGAGGCGTGTCCAGACACCTGGGAGGCGTGTCCGGCCACCTGGGTGGCATGTCCGGACACCTGGGAGGCGTGTCCGGCCCCCTGGGAGTCGTGTCTGGCCCCCTGGGAGGCGTGTCCGGCCCCCTGGGAGGCGTGTTCGAACACCTGGGAGGCGTGTTCGAACACCTGGGAGGCTTGTCCGTCCACCTGGGAGGCTTGTCCGTCCACATGGGTGGCTTGTGCGGCCCCCTGGGAGGCTTGTCCAGACACCTGGGAGGCATGTCCAGACACCTGGGAGGCGTGTCCGGCCACCTGGGTGGCATGTCCGGACACCTGGGAGCGTGTCCGGACACCTGGGAGGCGTGTCCGGCCACCTGGGTGGCGTCTTCGAACACCTGGGAGGCTTGTCCGGACACCTGGGAGGCGTGTGCGGCCACCTGGGAGGCGTGTCCGGCCACCTGGGTGGCGTGTCCGGACACCTGGGAGCGTGTCCGGACACCTGGGAGGCGTGTTTGAATGCCTGGGAGGCATGTCTGGCCCCCTGAGAGGCGTGTACGGCCCCCTGGGAGGCGTGTACGGCCACCTGGGAGGCGTGTTTGAACACCTGGGAGGCTTGTCCGTCCACATGAGTGGCGTGTTCGAACACCTGGGAGGCTTGTGCGGCCCCCTGGGAGGCATGTCCGGACACCTGCGAGGCTTGTCCGGCCCCCTGGGAGTCGTGTCCAGACACCTGGGAGCGTGTCCGGAAACCTGGGTTGCGTGTCCGGCCACCTTGGTGGCGTGCCCGTACACCTGGGTGCATGTCAGGACACCTGGGAGCGTGTCCGGCCACCTGGGAGGCTTGTCCGGCCACCTGGGAGCGTGTCCGGACACCTGGGAGGCATGTCCGGCCACCTGGGAGGCATGTCTGGCAACCTGGGAGGCTTATCCGGACACCTGGGAGCGTGTCCGTACCCCTGGGAGGCGTGCCTGGACCCCTGGGAGGCGTGTCCGGACATCTGGGAGCGTGTCCGAACACCTGGGAGGCGTGTTCGAACACCTGGGAGGCGTGTCCGGCTACCTGGTTGGCGTGTTCGAACACCTGGGAGGCGTGTCCGGAGACCTGGTTGGCGTGTTCGAACACCTGGGAGGCGTGTCCGGCCCCCTGGGAGGCGTGTCCGGCCACCTGGGAGGCGTGTTCGAACACCTGGGAGGCGTGTTCGAACACCTGGGAGGCGTGTTCGAACACCTGGGAGGCTTGTCCGTCCACATGGGTGGCTTGTGCGGCCCCCTGGGAGGCTTGTCCAGACACCTGGGAGGCATGTCCAGACACCTGGGAGGCGTGTCCGGCCACCTGGGTGGCATGTCCGGACACCTGGGAGGCTTGTCCGGCCCCCTGGGAGGCGTGTCCGGACACCTGGGAGCGTGTCCGGACACCTGGGAGGCGTGTTCGAACACCTGGGAGGCGTGTTCGAACACCTTGGAGGCTTGTCCGTCCACATGGGTGGCTTGTGCGGCCCCCTGGGAGGCTTGTCCAGACACCTGGGGAGGCATGTCCAGTCACCTGGGAGGCGTGTCCGGCCACCTGGGTGGCATGTCCGGACACCTGGGATCGTGTCCGGACACCAGGGAGGCGTGTCCGGCCACCTGGGTGGCGTCTTCGAACCCCTGGGAGGCTTGTCCGGACACCTGGGGAGGCGTGTCGCGAACACCTGGGAGAGACTTGTCGTCCGGACACCTGGGAGGCGATGTCGGAACACACCTGGAGGCGTGTCGGGAAACCTGGAGATGGCGTGTCTGGCCATCTGGGTGTAAAACGTCGTTAGAACACCTGGGAGCCAAGCTTGTCCGGCCACCTGGGTTAGGCGTGTCCGGATTTACCTGGGAGGAACGTGTCTGTGAAACCTGGAGTGGCGTGTCCGGACACCTGGGAGTAGGTGTCGGGACACCTGGGAGTTTTGTCGTCCCTTAGGTGGCATGTCAGGACACCTGGGAAGGCGGATGTCCTACTGGCCACCTGGGAGGCGTGTCCGGCCAACTGGGAGGCGTGTCTGGACACCACTGGGAGCAGTGTCGGACACCTGGGAGGCGTGTCCGAGCCACCTGGGAAGCGTGTCTAGCCACCTGGGGTGAGCGTGTCCGGACACCTGGGGCGTGTCGGACCCTAGAAATTAAGTGTCGGCCCTAAGAGGCGTGTCCATCACCTGGGAGGATTGTCCGGCCCCCTGGGAGGCGTGTCCAGACACCTGGGAGGCGTGTTCGAACATCTGGGAGGTTTGTCCTTCCACATGGAGTGGCGTCTTGAGAACACCTGGGAACATCCGGCCCTAGGAGCTGTCCGGCCCCTGGGAGGCTTGTCCGGCCACCTGGGAGGCATGTTCGAACTTTTAAGGAGGCTGTATCCCTTGGGAGGCATGTCCGAGGACACCTGGGAAGTGTCGTCGATGGCTGGACACCTGGGAGGCGTGTTTGTCCATCCCACATGGGAAGTAGCTTGTCCGAGGCCTGGTGGCGATGTTTGGAACACCTGGGAAGTGTCCAGCCCCTGAGGCTGATGTCCGAACTCACAGAGAGCGTGTCCCGAACACCTGGGAGGCGTGTCCAGCGAACACCTGGGCGTGTCCAGAAACCTGGGGAGTTTTGTCAGTCCCACATGGGTGATGTTCAATCACCTGGGAGGCTTGTCCCTGCCCTAAAGCGTGTCCGGACACCTGGGAGTATGTCCGGCCCTGGGAAGCGTGTCCGGCCCCTAGGAGAGATGTCCAGCCTGGGTGGCGTGTCCTGGACACCTGGGAGCAGTGTCCGGACACCTGGGAGGCATGTCGAGCCACCTGGGAAGCGTGTCCGGCGAACTACCTGGGAGGGCGTGTCAAAGGCCACCTGGGGAGCTTGTCTTGGCGAACACCTGGGAGGCATGTCCGGCCACCTGGGAGGCGTGTCCGGACACCTGGGTGGCCTGTCCGGCCACCTGGGAGGCATGTCCGGCCACCTGGGAGGCGTGTTCCGGCCACCTGGAGAGGCGTGTTGGCGAGATACCTGGGAGAGGCATAGTCACCACAGCCTGAAAGGCGTGTACGAACACCTGGGAGGCTTGTCCGTCCACCTGGGAGGCGTGTTTGAACACCTGGGGAGGCTTGTACGTCCACATGAGTGGCGTGTTCGAACACCTGGGGAGAGGCTTGTGCGGCCCTGGGAGGTATGTCGGACACCTGCGAGGTTTGTCCGTCCACATGGGTGGCCGTGTTTGGCGAACACCTGGGAGGGCTTGTCCGGCCCCACTGAAGTCGTGTCCAGACACCTGGGGCGTGTCAGGAAACACTGGAGTTTGCGTGTCCGGCCACCTTGGTGGCGATGCCCATTACACCTGGGTGCATGTCCAGGACACCTGGGGAACGTGTCCGGCCACCTGGGAGGCGTGTCCGAACACCTGGGAACGTGTCCGGACACCTGGGAGGCATGTCCGGCCACCTGGGGAGGCATGTCTGGCAATACCTGGGAGAGCTTATCCGGACACCTGGGAGCGTGTCCACGTACCCTGGGAGGCGTGCCGGACCCTGAAGGCGTGTCGGACGCATCTGGGGAGCGTGTCCGGCACCCTGGGAAGAGTGTTCAAACTTACCTGGGGAGAGCTTGTCGTCCCACATGGGTGGCGTGTTTGAACACCTGGGAAATGTCTGGCTAGCCCCTGGGGAGCGTGGTTGGAAACCTGGGAGGCGTGTCCGGCCCCCTGGGAAGCGTGTCCGGCGCCCTGGAAGGCGTCTTCGAACACCTGGGAAGAAGTGTTAGAACACCTGGGGCGTGTTTGAACACCTGGGAGGCTTGTCCATCCACATGGGTGGCGTGTCGGCCCCTGGGAATGCTTGTCCAGAGCACCTGGGAGGCTTGTCCAGACGCCTTTAAGGGCGTGTCCGACCCACCTGGGTGGCATGTCCAGGACACCTGGGAGGCGTGTCCGGACACCTGGGAGGCTTGTCTGGACACCTGGAAGGCGTGTCCGGCCACCTGGGGAATTCGAACACCTGGGGCGTGTCGACCCACCTGGGAGAGCGTGTCCGGCCATCTATGGGTAACTGGCGGCTTCGAACACCTGGGAGGCTTGTCCGGACACACCTGGGAAGGTATGCGTACCACAGAATGTCGGACACCTGGGGCGTCCGGACACAGGAAGCGTGTCCGGACACCTGGGTGGCGTGTCCGACCACCTGGGTGGCGATGTCAAAATTTTACAGGAGCGTGTCCGGACACCAAGGAGGCGTGTCCGGCCAACTGGAGTAGCGTGTTCGAATACGCAGGAGAGCATGTCTGGCCCACTGGGAGGAATGTGCGGCCCCTTGGGAGGCGTGTACGGCCACCTGGGAGGCATGTTTGAACACCTGGGAGGCTTGTCCGTCCACATGAGTGGCGTGTTCGAAC